>NW_026652283.1:103787210-104021365 GCF_009828535.3 Hylobates moloch
CTATCTATCTATCTATCTATCTATCTATCTATCTATCTATCTATCTCTGTCCATTCATCAATCTATCTTCCTATCCATCCATCGATCCAACCAATTAACCAACCATCCATCCAACCATATATCCATCTATTTATTTCTTCTTCTGCTCACATAGTTTTGAGCACTTACACTTTGTTTGGCATTATGCACATTAAAGAAACAAGAGTGAGAAGGTATCACTTCAAGAGATTCACATTCTAGTAAAACACACAGTCATCTAAAGAAAAAACTATCGTGCACTGAGCTAGATGTCAGAAGGGAGATATTCATTCTTAGACTCAAGTAATATGTATTCAAAACCTAAGGGACTGGTTGTAAGATGGTATTGAGACTCACAGATGAGGAAGCTGACAGTTTAACCTGTGGGGCCATAGGGAAAAAATCTCAGAAGAGAGGAATCTTGAGCTGAATGCCCTTATAAGAATACGCTAGGTCTTATTCACTCAGATATCCTCAGTGCATAGTCCAGTATCTTCTCCATAAGGAATGTTCAACATATATTTCTTAAATGAATGGGGCTTAGAGAGGCTAGGAGACATTCTGGATTAAGAGACCAATGTGCGCAAAGGCCTAAGGGTTGGAAAAACGTAGCTACGTGATGGAATTTAGGTTTGGGGTGGCCTTTAAAGGATGGGGTCTCATTCAGGAGGCCAAAAGGGGAGGGAAGAACAATCTGGATGGGACAGATATGAGAAAATACTTCCAAGAATGACTGCATCATGTTTGAAGTGATGCAGTGGAGTGGCTGGTGTCACTAAAGAAAAATGTGGAGACAGGGATTGGTGGGGAGAAATAATGAGGACAGAGAGAAGTGGGGAGATACAGTGAATCACTGCAAGGAAAAATATGCTGGACTTGGCAACAGAATGAAAATGGGGATGAAGAAGAAGACTTAGAGGTAACAATAAGGTTTTAACCCCGTATTGGGCTACTGATGGTATCAAAACAGAGAAGAAATGTAGGGTAGCTGGTGGGGAGTAGGAAAGCCACTTTTTGGCAGAAATATGATGAATTTGGTTTGAGGGGACATGAATTAGGAATCCAGAGGCTGCCAGAGCAATGGCATTGTGGATTTGGCAAGAGAGCAGCTCCAAAGTTAGATTATTTAGGAGTCAGACCTTAGAGATGACTGTTGAAGTCATAAGCGAGGATGAACAATCTAAGGTGAGAGAGAGAAAAGATTAAAAAAAAAAAAAAAAGGGCCAGGAACTAATCCTTGGGAATTGCTGGTAGTTGATGGGAAAGGGAAAAGGATTCAGGGATGAAAGCAGATGAACTGTGGGAGGAATTGGAATAAAAAACCATAGAAACCAATGGAGAAAAGAATTTGAAGCAGCAGCAGCCTGGCCAAGTGTTCAAGTAGCCGCCAGTCAGAAAGAATGAAGAAGGAGCAAAGTTCATTGGTTTTGGCAATGGAGAAAGTGGTGACTTTCGAGAGAACATTTGTAGCAGAGCAATAAGGATGGAAGCCAGACTTGGGGGTGGGGAAGGTTAAGAGGAGGCCAGATAAAGTCCTTCAAAAATCAACCTAGAAAATAAACTTGAGGCCAAGCACTTGAAAACATGTTTTTGTGTAATCCAACCTGTAGGAGAAGTCAGTGAAACCACCCATGTTTACAAAAACAAAAAGGCTGTTTGAATTTCCCAGAGAATCCAAAATTGCTCATTTGCAGAGAGAGGCTCACTGGAGGGTCAATATGGAATGAGATCTTGAAAGATGCATTCACTTAAGTTCTATGTAAATATCCAAAGCAGGAGACGTGAGCTAACCAAAGGCTGGGAGAAGCGAGTGCTCTCCAGGCAGAAAAGAGAGCCAGTTTGCAGACCTAGAGAGAAGCAACAGGGCAGCTTTGGAGCTCTGCAAGGAATAGGGTGAGGCTTGAAGTTCTGGGTTGTGGCTGAACCACAGCTCATGTGGTCGTGTGAACTTGGCCAAGGAGACTTGGCTTTTAAGTTTATTAGGGGTTGCTTTTAGACGAGTCACTGTTCATGGTGAAGAAATGATTGGGGGTATAGGGACCACTGAAGTAGTTGCTAGAAGTTCCAAGTGAGAGAAGAGGGATGTCTAAACCAGGGAGGGACTGTAGGGAAGTGCCACGGTAGCAGATGCAAGGTGCCAGGCAGCAGGAAGGGTCAAGGGTTTCCAGCTTGCACAATGGTGAGGGAACAAACGAGGAGGAACAAAGCCCTCCTCCTTCTCCACTTAGAATTCCAAGTGCCCATGTGCCACCCAAGTGGAGTTATCCAGTGTGTGCTTTATGTAATTGGCTATCTGGGTTTCAGGCTCAGGAGAAGTGATAGGCTGCAGAGAGAGCCTTGGGAAAAGCCCACTTATGATTGGAATGCTATCCATGGAAAATGAAGAGGAATTCCTTAGTCCCTCCAGGTTTTGTTTCTTCTAGCTCTTGACTTCTAGAAATTGACTTAATGTGAAATAGACTGAGTTATTCATTCCACTAATAGTTACTGAGCTACTACTGTGCAACAGATGCTGATGTAGACATAGCCTACAGAGGAACCCAAAGCAGAAGTCTCTACTTTCATGGCAATTGTGTGTGTGTGTGTGTATGTGTGTGTGCGTGTGTGTGTGAATGCAATGCCATGTGGAAGCAAAACACAAAGAAGGAGAACTTCTTTCAAGTTTACTCTAAAGACACCCAAACAGCACATCATTGTCAGAAAATGCCTTATGCAAGAATGGTTCCATGTAATTTGTTGACCTACCTTGCACATCAGGAATTGTTTACAAGAATTACTATGAGAAAATAATAACTATTCCTTGCCCTTGGCTTTGAAATGCAAAGAGGAGAGAAATTCCAATCCATTATGGAAATTCAAACTCATAACTGCCAACTGTTACAGACCAGTTTCTCAAATTAGGGCTGTGGTGTGTGACCCAGACTTCTCTTGCATCTCCCTCAGCTGTAAGCACAGTTTGCCATGAACAGGCAACATCACTGCTGTCATCAACCCCAGCCCTTCGGGGTGCTGGCTGTGCTAAGTGCATGACATACATTCTCATTTAATTCTCACAGCAGCCCCATGTGGTCGATGGCATGATTTACTTCCCAAGTTGCACATGAGGAAACTTTGGCCGAGAGACTTTAAAGGTCACATTTAAGCCAGTAATTTACAGGGCCAGAATTTGAACCTATTTCTATCTAATTCCAAAGCTATATATGGCTCATACAATAATTCTTAAAGCTTTTTGCTTTTTCAAAAGATTAGTGTTGGTAACAAGAATGTAATGAGGACTATAACTAGAAAATTTTTCTACTTGGCCTTGGTTGTCCTGAATGCCATTGAGGGGTCACTCTCAGTCCACATGTGTTACTAAAAGAAAATGTTAAAAAATGAAACAGCAGAAATAAGCCAAAGCTCCCAGGTCAATCTCAGCATATGAAGTGTTGGCTAGAATTGTAGCCAACTTAGCCTTCCCCTGAGTGAACTTACCCGTTTCTCAATATAAATAGATCATCCCAAATTGCACTGTCTGTAAAGGATTGCTGAATCCTATTTAGTTCACAAAAATCTTCTTTCTGGCCTACAGAACTTTAATTCTCAGGTATTTATTTCTCTGGAGAGTCATTTGGAAAAGAAATAAAGCCATCTCCACCATTCTCTGCATAGCTTACAGCCACAGTCTTGGATGTCTAATATGAACAGAAAATCCAGTTTCTATTCCTGGGAATGCTTCTGCTAAGGGGTCAAAAAAAATATACAAGATGTCCAAGAAACAACATACAAAACATTTCTGCCAGAGCTTCACAATCCACTTCCCTTTGCCCTTCCTTTTCCCTTCCTTTAACACCCACACCCATGCCCAGAATGGGCTTTCTTTCCCTTTTAATAAAAAAGACATCTGCTAATGCCTTCTAAGGTAGAGGCGGCCTCCAGGCCTTGGTGGAGAGAGAAAAGGCAATCGTAGATCAGCAAGCAGTAGAGAACTCCAACATCCCCGGGGCCATCTATTTCTTACCAACCCATACCTTGGGAGTGTAAGATCAGTACCAATAAGACAGTGTTTGGGATCCAGGGGGAAGGCAGTTAACATCCAAGAAATAACGAGAGTACATACAAAGAAATACTAGGCTGCATGCAGTCAATTCTTAATGTGATCATTCATTTTCAAATATTTGCTGACTAAATGATACACACATGACTAAAACTTAATCCTGACAGAGTTAGAAAAAAAAAATAACTGGGGATCCACTATGTTCCAGGTACTGTTGTAGGCACTGAGGATATGGCGGTGATAAAAGGATGTTCTCAGCTTCTTGGTGTTTATTTTCTTCTTGGGGGAGGCAGATGATAAACAAATGCATATCCAATATAATGACAGGTAATAAGTGTTATGAAGAAAAACAACGCAGGGAAGAGAGAAAGATCGACAGGGGACATTGTACTGTGAATTGTGGCAGGGAAAGCCTCTTTGATGAGGCGCCGTCTGAGAAGAGAGCTGAAAGGGGTGAAGGAGCAAGTGTTTTAGATATCAGGGAGCAGAAAGTATTACATGTATTGAGGTAAAAGGTTTCCCATAAATTAAATAAGCAAGCTAGAGTAGTTATTTGTCAATTTACTCATTCATTCATTCACTAATTTTATTCAAATATTTACAGGGAACCTGCTATGGTTTGAATATTTTTCCCCTCTAAAACTCATGTTGAAACTTAATCTGCAATGTGGCAGTATTGAGATGAGAAGGCTTTAAGAAGTAATTGGACTGAGAGTGCTCTGCCATCAGGAGATTAACTCATCTAGGAATTAATGGGTTAATGGATTAATGGGTCATGAGAGGAACTGGTGGCTTTACAAGAAGTGGAAGAGAGATGTGGGCTGGCCTGCTAACACACCCAAACCTCTTGCCATATGAGGCCCTGTGCCATCTTGGGACACCACAGAGATTCCCTACCAGCAAAAAGACGAGATGCAGTGCCTTGACTTTGGACTTCTCACCCTTCAAAGTAAGAAATAAATTCCTTTTCTTCAGGAATTATCCAGTGTCAAGTATTCTAGTATAACCAACAGAAAACGGACTAAGGCCGAACCTATGCTACGCTGTGCCCGGCACTGTGAGGGTTACTGGAGGTGTTGATGGTGAAGAGGCAGACGTGGTTCCTCACTGAGTCACAGTCTAGCCTGGGAGTGGCAAATTTTTCTCCTAATAGGCCAGATAGAAATGTTGTAGCCTTTTGGGCCTTCCCAGTTTTTGTCACACTACTCAACTCTGCCCTTGTAGTGCAAAAGGAGCCAGGACTACATGTCAACAAACGCACAGGGCTGTGTCCAAGTAAAACTTTCTTTACCAAAATAAGCGGTGGGCCGGGTTGAACCTATGGACTGCAGAGTTGGGTGACCCGTACACTAAAAAATATCCTTGATTGTTAAGAAGTTGCTTGTGCAATAAATCAAAGTTAGGGAAGAAAATAAATTTAACAAAAAGTAAAACAATTAATACTCACCCCCTCATGTTTCTTTGTTTTATTTCAGTTATCAGGCAACATACTAGATGTCAGTTGTTATTTTCTGCACAGCAGTGAGTTCCCCTGCCCTACACCTCCATGCACAAATACTTTCTCTAGGGAAATCCCCTCCCCCACCCTAACCATGACCTGCAGTATTTGTAGACCCCTGTTCCAGAGGTAGACACACACATTCCTCACCTAACCACACACAGATTAACATGACATTACCCCCTGAAAACACATAGGGAAACAGTGTGGCAAACGCAGGTGACATGGGCTTCTTTCTAGTTAGGGAGGGGGAGTGGGAAGTCGGCGGGAGAAAATCTGCACAGAACATTCTGCATCAGAATGTCTGGGCCAAGTACTGTTTAACTAGATGACGAACATTCTAGGCTGAGGGGAAAGCATGAGTAAAGATCTTGGGAACATAAAGAGAGTCGGGGACCTCTGGTATTTGAGAGGTGCCTGAGAGATGTCAGATGTTTCGATTCTCATGAGGCCTGGGAATGACGGATGGCCTCCAATCCTGCCAGGTTGCAGGGAAGACCCAGTGACAATCCATACAAATGTGTTCAACAGATGCACGCCAAATGCCTTTGGAGGGCAGATGTTATCACGGCCAAGGGAGTGTCGACATGTAAGATATTACAAAGGGAGTTTATTGATTGCTCCACATTCTTAGGAAGCAACACTTCAGATGACTGGTTTTTCTGGTGATGTGAAAGAGAGTTCTTCCACAGTTCTTCCTTTATAAGCATCCAAAGACTTTCCAAGGCCATTGCATTACCTGTTGCTCCTTTGGAAAGTAATATGGTCAGAAAGGGATCCTCACAAATAGCTGGGTCTAAACCACACAGAGATGAAGAGGATGGGCTTAAAGATTCCTAGAGTTCTCTAAAGAAAAGTTCTCTGCTTCCCTGCCAATCATTCCTTGAGGGGTGATGAAGAGTATGCCTGGGCACCACAGGCAGAGGCCACCCTCCCACAAGGAGGCTCCCATCCAGTGAAAGGGAAACGAGAGGCTAGGTAGCCAGAAAAGTCTGTAGGTAGCAATCAATATACTTCTGTTTTATTTACTCAAATCTTTCAAAAAAAAAAAAAAGCAAAAGAGGCAGGAAAAAAATCATCTCTATAGAATTAAAATTTTGAATATGTAAGTACTTTAACTCCTCATGCATTTCATAGTATTCACCAAGTAAATTATAGTTTGCCCATCTTCCTTTGTAGGATATCTGTTTTTCATTTTCAAGCTTTAAAACACAAAATCATACCTTAAAAGGTATGTCATTAATTCCTCCAGTCCTGACAACTGGAATACGTATTTATATTTAAACATATCTGCTACATAAAATCTAGACATACTTAAAGTAGAGACCATGACGTAACAGCCCCCATTCACTCAACACTCTGCTTCAATGGTCAACTCATGGCCAAACTTATTTGCTTCCTACTCCCACACCTCCCGAGATTATTTTACAGTAAGCCCTAGACATTGAATATTTACATCCATAAGTATTTCAAAATTCTTTCTTTCATTACCTTTATCATACCCTTGGTTCATTTTAGAGGGGTGCAGTATTATCTCCTCCAGGTAGATTTTAGTAGGCAGAAAGGTGAAGAGTGAGAACTGACCTTCTAAAAACTTGAGAGGGGAAACCAGACTAAGAGATGTGGGGTACCCACTTGATCTAGATATATGCAAAGCAGGGCCAGCTACCTTGGAAATACCCGGAATGCAGGCAGAGAGGTCAAGTTGCCCTAACAAGCCACTGGCACGAGAATGTTCCCCCCATCCCGCCCTTACCAAGTCCCTTCCACTTAACAACCAAAGCACATTCAGCAAGAATTGGCCACCCTCCCCCAACCCCGGCCATTTTCACTATCTTGAGAACATATGGTTTAAGTGTGCATGCATTTAAGGTTGCCTAGATCTTAAGCTAGAAAGGAACGCTGGACTCTAAAATAATATTTTTCTCATTAATTTCACCAGGCTGACTTTCCCTTGCCCAGCCTGTTTGCCCACTTACCCTATAATCTTTTGACCAAATTCAGGAAATTGCACAATGGTTGGTCAGCTCCAGGAACTGCCATTTTTAATCACATAGACTGTTTTTGCTACCATGTACCTTGACTACAGAGGGGCCCGTGGTCAACTATGATTATTGGCTTTGCTGTCTCATCCCAGGGCTCTTGTTCATATCCAGGTTTATTTTAAAAAAGGGCCAGCTCAGTGGGTTATGGGAACTTTTTAGGATGCCTCTTGACTTTAAAAAGTAGCAAGAACTATGAAACATGGTTATTAAAAAAATGCCTTGAGCTAACTAACTTCAAAAAGAGGAATGCAGGTAGGCGTGGCCTGGGATTCCCCTCTCTCAGAACTATTGCTAACTTCCAGATTTATGGAAAACAGATTGAAGGCTTGATTGAGAAAGCTAAGAAACACTCAACTTGAGACATCTGCATCCTGGGATCCCGACAAGACCTATCTGGCAGCCCATCTAAAGAATTCTGTATCTCTGGGAGTGTCCCTAGCCCTCTTCTTATTCTTTGTGTAATGAGATCGATGCCCAAGCCCTCCACTAACAAGCACATGTATCCAGGAGACTCGAATCTCAATCTTTAGCCCAGATCTTTCTCCTAAGCATTCAGATGTGACCATCCCATTGCCCACTAGACATCAGTGGCACCTCACATTGATCTTCTCCCTAAAATGGACTCTTTAGCTGCTCCACATAACTCTTTCTCCTTCCATGTTGCCATCTCAGTGACTGGCACCATAATCCATCTGAGGGCCCATGAGTCAAATGGGAGAGGCAGACCTATTCTCCTCTCTTCCTTATCCAGTGTATCTAACAGGGTCTGCTGAGTCTATCTACTGTTTCTCAAACTCACTCCCTCTTTGAATGATGCTTTGCAGACAATAGCTCATCTGCTAAAGGTGGGAAAATACCATATATGACAATGAACAGTACAAAGTAAAAATAGTACTGTTAGATCTCAAATGGGCTGCCTGGTTCCACAGATGACTCCTTACTCATTCTCTCTTGCTGGGCCCCCTATAATACCTTGTGAACTGCTCAGATAACCATAGGTCCCCACTACGAGGACAGCATTTAAAACCTCTCCTTCCCATTCTAACTGCTCTGCTAAGACCCTGCCCTTAAAGCCTTCAAAGATGATTTTTGTCATCAATTTTGTAGGTCATCTCCTTCTTAACCCCTTAAAATAGTCAGTTCTATAGACTAAATGTTTGTGTCCTCTCCAAATTCGTATGTTAAAACTTAATCCCCTAAAAAAATGTGGTACATATACACCATGGAATACTATGCAGCCATAAAAAGGAACGAGATCATGTCCTTTGCAGGGACATGGATAGAGCTGAAAGCCACTATCTTCAGCAAACTAATGCAGGTTCAGAAAACCAAACACCACATGTCCTCACTTGTAAGTGGGAGCCGAACAATGAGAACACATGGACACAGAGTGGGGATCATCACACACTGGGACCTGTCAGGTGGCAGGGGAGGGAGAACATCAGGATAAATAGCTGATGCATATGAGGCTTCATACCTAGGTAATGGGTTGCTAGGTGCAACAAAACACCATGGCACACATTTACCTATGTAACAAACCTGCACGTCCTGCAGATGTATCCGGAACTTAAAATGAAATTAAATTTAAAATAAAATAAAATGAAACCTAATCCCCAATATGATGGTATTCGAAGGCGAGGCCTTTGGGAGGTGATGCACTCATGAGGGTGGAGCCCTCACGGATGGGATTAGTATCTTAAATGAGTCCTGAGGGAGCTTGCTTCCTCCTTCTGCCATGTGAAGTTACAGCAAGAAGACACCTATCTATGAACCAGAAAGTAGGACCTCACTAGGCATCTCCTGGTGCCTTGATCTTGGACTTCCTAGCCTTCAGAACTGGGAGAAATAAATTTCTGTTGTTTATAAGCCACCTAGTCTATGGTATTTTTGTTACAACAGCCCAAACAGAGTAAGGCGGGCAGATGCAGACACACATACTCCTTTTCCTCAAGGCTTTAGGAAACTGCATGTCTCAAGAACTAATATTTTCAAAAGTGTAGACAGCTTCTACTGCCAAGTATCTTAACTGCAAAGGGGTCCTCATTTTCTCAAACTCAATTTACTTAAGCAGCAAGTGTTCCCAGGTTAATCTCATCTTATTTTCAGTACTATAAGACAGTATCCTCTCTTTATGCTTGGAATGTTTCCAAGTATCAGGCAATGATATTTGAACTCATATACTGAATAGAGACCATCAGAATTCTACAGCTGGAGGGGACCTTGGAGATCATCTAGAATCATCAGTCTATAGAAAATCTCAGATATGGTGAGATCACAAAAGCTGAGAAAGAGAGAGAGCTGTGCTTACATCTTGACTGTGTAGCTTTAGTAGTTGTGTAAATTTTGGCAAATTATCTGGCCAATCTCAGTGTCAGTTGCCATGACCATGAAAGAATGGTAATGTCTCATAAAGGTGTTGAAAAGGCCCAGCACTCAATAAATGGCAGCAAACTATGACTTTCCTTATTCTCATCTCATAGCACACAGCTTTATGATCTCATGCCATCTTGGTCAACATTCTTTGGATAATGTCCAATTCTAGGTAACTTCCCTCTTAAAATGAGGTGCTCAGAACAAAAACCACTAATGGTTCAAGGTGTGCTCTGATCAGCCCCCAGTACAGAGGGTTATGGTCTTTCATGATCTGATTAACCAAACACCTTAAAAGGGAGGACATGTGACTACCCCGAGTTGGTTCATGGCAAGCTTCTGGTCATCGGATCCTCAGCTTGATCCTTCCCAACCTGTATTTCCTCTACCAATTTGGCTGAGTCTGAATCAGAACGTAATGTTCACCTCTGTTAAATGGTATCTTGTTAGCACTGGCCCATCAATTACTTCTGCTTAGATCTTCTGGAGCCTTCAGATCTTCTGAATTTCTCACTCTGCCAGGTTCATCAAGGAGTGATCTTAGAAGTGGGCCTTCTGCTTTGGCCTCCTTCTTTTTAGTCTCTAAATGCTTATCAGGCCTGCTACCTCTTCAGCCTTCATTTTTCTATCTGCTGCCCCTAAATACCCCTCACCAAGAACATGGGACAAAACGAGAAACATTTTAAGTGCTATTGCTTGTTAGGCCACCAGGTTTTGATACCATTTCACACACATACCAGATCAAATGGAGCTATAAGCCATAACAGAGGAATTCATAATTACTAACCTAGATTTGGACATGACTGGAATTGGCTAGAAGCCACAAATAGAAAAACTACAACTTACTTCCTAAAGTGAGTCAGGCCTCTTGAAAAAAACAAACACAATCAGGTATTAGGCTCTAAATATAGAGTCAAGCTTCCTCCAAACTAGATACCTTGTGGCTCACCCTAAAACATCTATAATGTCAGCTGCTGCTATAGTGGATATTGGAAAAAAGTTTTAGAACTAAAATATAGTATTTCTCCTGGGAATGTATATAAAAATGGGAAGAAAGCAGCAATTACTAGAGAAACTCAATAAATAACTTAGCAACCTGTCACTTTTCTTCAGGTGCACTGATAACACATATTAAAAAAGGATTCAAAACTTGCTGCTTCTCAAAATGTTTTTTTTTTTTTTTTTGTGGGCGGAGGTCAAATTTACTGGCAAAGTTCCATTCAGATCAGCAGCAGGAAAAAAAACATCCCCTATAATGCAGGCAAAGACTTGGAATGTGCATCACATTTAAAGAAATGGGTTTGTCTAAGACCTTCCCTTGGCACTGCCTTAAAATCAAGGGAATCTGAATGCTGGTCCTCCTGTATTATTCATTACATAATTGCTGTGTTTTATTAGAAATATGATCTATTATAACCTTGAATAGAGTAGATTAAATGACATTGAAAATTAGATTATTCTGATTATTAGAGAAGTGAGAAATGTGCTAAACATTTGTAAGACTGATAATCAATCAGGCTATCCATTTGAGTGTAATAAAAATCAATCTGGAGCCAGTGTGTTTAAATCTAATTTTTTAAGCATGACATTTTCCTCAGAGTTTCTTTCTAAAATGTCACCATCTTCTACCACAGTGATTGATTCTGTCTCTAGGGAGAAGCACTCACTCCAATTACTTCATCCACTGCACACAAACCACAGTCCACTCCAAAAAAAAAAAAAAAAAAAAAAACGCCAAATGAATCACAGAAATGACAATATATTTTATGGGGGGAGGGCACAGATTTATGTCACTCGAGCTAGAAAATCACCCATCTTCCTTTCTGGGGCTCAAACAGATAAAATATGCTACTAAGATCATAATGTGTCTCTTTACTTACTTCCAACAGAAATGAGGGGTTTTTATATTGGGTTTGTATTTCACCTGAGAAAAAAGACTACACTGACTTATGTAAAAATCATTATTTCCCCCATATCTCTTCAGAGAAAAAAAAGGATACAATGACTTTGTCTTAATTTACCCTTTTTTCCATCCACCCACCCTCTATCCTCCTTTCTTCCCTCTCTGCCTTCTCTATGCCCATTCGTCCAGCTATCTACTCATCCATACATCCATCGGTAAACAACTATTAAACTCCAACAAAGGTTACCAAGACACTGCCAACTTGGGGGATCATTGATCTTTGTCCTTTTGAGTATATTCAGCTCACACAGGGTGAGAAGGATGACTTATGACATCCAAGGGTAACCCACTGAACTCATGCTGCTTTCTGCAGGGGGTTCACTAGGTTGGCAGAAAAGCAATGACTGCCAAATAATTCAGCTTGCCCCATTAAATTGGCACATGGGACTATTCATTTTATGAAATTTTGGTATTTTCCTGGAAACAGTAGTGGAAGGGGGAAGATGGCAATTATCGAGCATTTACCGGGGCCAGGTACTTGACATCCATTAGTCTGCTGAAATTCCAGTGGTGGGAGGAGACCTCTGCTTTTCTGGCCTTGGGTTTTCATGTACAGAAAGGCCTTTCACCAGGGTGACACTCCTGGCCTCTTTCTCTACCTCTCTTTCTCATTTTCCCTGGGAGGAAGAGAGGCTTATATTGGTGAGTCTTAGTAAAGGCTCTTAGAATTCTGGGTTCAAACTCTCCCAGGCCTTCTCCATGTGTGTCTGCCTGCAGGAAACGGAACATGGGCCTGTTCTCCATGACACGGATGCTCCCAGGAGCAGGCTCTGCCCTTGGAGGAGGGCTTCAGATATCAACTCTGCTGTTAGCAGGCAGCTAAGCTTATCTGATTTGGGGGTGAAATTTTAGGAAGCCCATCAAGGCTGTACCTGTAAGCCCCACCCTCCACTAAGCAAATTGCTATATAAATTAACTCACACTAGTAGGAAGGAACATTATGTTGCCATTAAAACAATCTTTTCAAAGACTATTTGATGACACAGAGGAAATATTCACAATGTTAAACTAAAACATGAGGTAAGAAAAATTTACATATGTGTGTGTATGCAGAGAAAAAAATCAGAATAAATAAAAATATTAGTAAGACATTTCTACAACATAGAATTATGATTTATATCCCTCGCTGTCTCCCTCACCTCCTTCAAGTCTTCTTCTTTGCAAATTTCAGTACTTTCCAAATTGTCTGCAGTGACCCTATGTTGCTTCGATTATTGTTAAAAGGGTACTTTTTTTTTCCATTCAAAAGAAAACAGCTTTTCTCTGGCACTAATAAGTTTCTCAGACCAGACAGTGACTATCAGAAATGAGTTGCTGACATTTTGATCCCCATTCAATTTCCACAGCTACCTTGCAACTGGGCCTGAACTTGTGAGGGGTGGAGAGGCCTGTGAATACTGGACCCCTCCCCACCACTCACTGCTCCCTGCTCTCCAGGGCCCCAGCACCTCTCATGGGGTTAGCTTCTGTAGCCTCCTCACACTCTCTCTGCCTCTGCCCTGATCTCCCCTCCAGTCTGTGCTCGACGGAGCAGACACATGGATGCTGTTCACCCCAGTGTGGCACTCTTCCGTGCAAAACAGCTGATGCCATTGAAGTCGGAGAAAAAAGCTGGAATTCGCACACAGCCTTACAAAGCCCATGTGAACAGGATCTCTTCCTGTGGCCTCTGATTCCTTCTCCTGCTGTGGGCCCCATCATGTATTCCCCTGTAGACACACTGGCCTTCTCGATGGTCCCTACACATCCAGGCATACTCTAGCTAAGCGCTTCTGCACTGGCTGTTCCCTCTGGCCGGGTGCCCTCTCTCCTCCTCTCCCTTCCCAGATGTCTGCTGTCTCCCTCACCTCCTTCGAGTCTTTACTGACGTGATGTGTCAACATCTTATGAGGCCTTCCTTAACTACTTCATCAAAAATGACAACCTGATTCTCCTTCCTGGTTTTATTTCACTTCCTGTTTTGTCTTCTTTATTATCTTTCTCCCCAAACCCACCCAAAAGATAGAAACTCCAGGAGGGCAGGATTTTCGAGAATTCTTCACATGCTATCACCAGCACCCAGAAGAGTGCCTGGTACATCCTCAGCCTTTCATAAATTGTTGTCGATGAAGGATCTGGAAGGGAGGCTGTGTGTTGGGCAGGGAGGAGAGAGGGGTGCGGCCCTTGGTCTGTGGGCTTGTAGCTACCCAGGGAGGAGCTGCAGGACAGGAACAATGCAGACAAGTGTTCTGTCTGACCTTTATAGCCCTGGCCCCAAGGCTTTACCCACTACTCAGAGCAATGCCAACCGCACACACAGGGGCATGGAGGGAATGAGAGTGGAGAGCAGGTGAACGTCGGATGGCCGGCTGGCTCTGAGGAGAACTGCTCACTGCAAGTAACACACCTGGACTCGAAGTCTAGATTCTCCTGCAGCTTCTGGCTTGGGAGGGCAGGACACAAGTGAATGACAGTAAGCTAGGAGGACTGACCCAGGCAGACGTCTAAGCCACACTGAGCACCTTTGAGAGGCAAGGGGACAAAGCAGAGAGCTTCCTTGTGGTTCAGTAGAGCCCATCACTGCCATCTTTCTTAAGGGAAAAGTACAAAGGTATGCCAGATAGAAAATGCCTAGCCACCTGGCCAGGAATGGTGGCTTATGCCTGTAATCCCAGAACTTTGTGGGGCTGAGGAGGGTGGATCAATTGAGGCCAGGAGTTCGAGACCAGCCTGGCCAACATGGTGAAACTCCATCTCTACTAAAAAAATACAAACATTAGCTGGGCGTGGTGGCTACTTCGGAGGCTGAGGCAGGGGGACTGCCTGAACCCGGATGGCAGAGGTTGCTGTGAGCTGAGATCACGCCACTTCCCTCCAGCCTGGGTGACAGAACGAGACTCTGTCTCAAGAAAAACAACAACAACAACAAAAAGAAAATGTACAGACAATAGAATAAAATCCCTGATTTCTTATGTCCTATTTCTTGAAACCAACAGCTCAAGTGAACTTAGTGCAACTATGACAACTGTAGATTCTGTCATAGCAACTGCTTGAAAAACTGACCTCAGTTTAGGACAAAAATCTACACACTCCAGAAAGAGGGAAGGCAGAAAGAAAGGCCGTTGAAAGTGCTCAGGGAAGGTAGCAGCCCCTTGGAGATATTGCCTGTAATGTGTAGATTACTGAAGGAGCATTTTGAGGATGGGGCGGGGGAATGACCATGTCAAATGAGCCAGACAAGTCTGCCTGTTTCCCAAATTCCAGATGGGCGGGTCTACAATCTACCAGGAGAAGGAAGAGGAGGAGGATTTTTTGGTGTTCAACTAAACATCAGTGTGTGACAAGCAACACAGGGCATAAGATGAACTAATCGAAGTAATCTTCCAGGTAGTAATTGGTTTTTGGTGAAGATAGCTGCTAAAGTAGGTCTTGGGTAACTCATTTCCCAGAGTCTCCATATAGTATGAGAACCTTATTAGTGCCAGGGAAAAGCTTCTTTGTTTTGAAATTTTACAAAAGTATCATTTAAAAAACAACACGGGCTCACTGTAGACAATTTAGAAATTGTTGAAACTTGCTAAGAAGAATACCTAAATCTTAATTATCTACATCCTCAAAATAAGCCCTATTAACATTTTGATTCATTTTATTGTTTTTCTATGCATTTATGTATTTTTTTCAAAAAAATCATATATCCAATTTTTCGGATCTTGTTTTTCATTTAATCTTAACATTGTAGATATTTCTTCATGTTATTAAATAGCCTTCGGAAGAAAATTACTTTCAATGCCAGTATAGTGTTCCCTTCTATGAGTGTGAATTAATTTTGTATAGCCATTCTTTTCCCGTCAGTCCTTTATTACCCACTCTATACTAGCATAAATAATGCTGCAATGAACATCTTTATACATCATGATTACACACATTTTTCATTACTCTTTAAAATAGCTTCAAGAAAGGCATTATAAAGGATTTTTCAATACATGGCCAAGCCATATGCAGTTTCTAATGTTAAGCTTGCGTCTGTCACAGGCTTGGTTCTTGCTCTTCATTGAAGATCATGGGGGTGCATCTATGGAAGGTTACTTTTGCATTTCCAATCTTGCTTATCGCTGTGGGGAGCTGACTGCTTTTCTCTTGTCAAAGTTGCCCATCTGCTAGCCCCCACTGGCAGGCTATTACACCATCCCTCTGGTCAATCTATCATTCCAAGGAACATTGCTATCGTCCATCTCACTTAGGTCAGCGCTGCTTGTTTAATAGTTCCCCAAACGGCCACAGATGGCCAATGGGCAGATATAGCAACATAATCTGATTATAGGACAAGTGTGACCCCGTTGGCCAACCACCCAGAATGAGTGGATTTGCCACATTGCCCCTCCAAGCTGCAGAGTTATTGAGGCACTCATGGAAGGGCCATCTTGAAGTACAGGGTTTAATCATTTTCACTACCTGAACAGACTGAATTTTCTGTCTTATTTGGAGGATGTATGTCAAGGAGGGTAGAAGCTGGTGGAGGGGAGGGAGGTGCCTTTAGGAAAAAATTCTTTCTGGCAACTCCTAGTTAATTAAGAAAATATTAGCAGCCAATTCCTACTCACAGTGAGCTTTGTCTTTTAAGAGCCAAGTCTTTTATCTGTTCAGACCCCAAAGCTCTATGGATACTTTAGGTGGTCCCAAACAATGTGTACATGTGTATATACATATGAGTGTCTTGGCATGACTGACGTTTCTGGCCGAATATTCTTTGTCACAAGGCCCTTCCCGTGTATGGCAGGATGTTTAGTGGCATTCCTGGCTCTACTAGTATCTCTTCCAGGTGTAATAAATGTCAACAGACATTACCAATGTTTCCTAAGCGGCAAAATCACCTGCAGTTGTGTCCACGGGTATACACAAATGTTATAATCTTGAATTTGTGAGTGACTAAGAGCACAGGCTTGGGAATCAGATTACCACCACCACCACTAACTATGTGAACAAACCACTTGATTCTGATTCCCTATCTGCAAACAGAAACAATACTAAACACTTCACAGTTATTGTAAGGATTATGAAAGAAAATGCATGTAAGGACTTGGAAGGGCCCTTAGTAAGTGCTCCATAAATTTACTAATTACCTGCTTCATGGCAGTTACTAATGCTGTTAGGCAAATTCACAGCCACATGGAAATGCTCATTGCACAAGGGAACAGAGGAGGGCAAAGGGATGATGACTTTTTCAGAAATATCTGCACACACAGCTGCAAAGCTTTGTTACATCAAATTTTGTATTTTAGCTAAATTCCAGCTGTCTTAGGCCATTCTTAGATGAGTTAAGACAAATGAACAGCTTTTATTAATACTACAGTAGGAATCCTAGACTCTTGATTGTTCCCTGTGGTGGACCCTAGCCAGTTTGGTTGATTGGGAGGAGCAGTACTTAGCATCTATTTCTCCACCTTACCACCACCCTAATTTCCTTTGGAAAAATTACCTCTACCCCACTGGGTTTAATTGTGATAGGATGAAAAATCCAGTCATTTATTATAGGGGATGAGGAGGTCCCCAAAGGCAGGCACCCCCTACTCACATAATCATTTTTTAAAAGATTTTTTGTATACTTTATTAGCCTGCAAGTAGAATGGAAAAACATGGCCTGTAAGCCACAGCTCTCCTTCATTCAACACCCATAGCAGACATACTAATTGATGATAGCTCTTCTCACGAACACAGCCTCAGAATCCAATGATACAACCACTACTAATTGATCAGCATTAGCACACAAAGTGAAACCTCTTCTTTGCCAGCCCTAACCTTAATAAAAGGCTTAAGCTATGCCTAACTTTCCTTTCTTCTTTCCTTTTCTCTCTTACATCCTTTCTTCCTTCTTCAGTTGACAATTTATTTAACATGATTGAGGTCAGCTACGCAAAGATGGTGGAAATACAGCTACCTCCCACGAAATGAATAGCAGAGTGCTCAGCTAGTACCATGGTGGTGGCCACAGAGGGGCTAAACGCTCCCTTTTTGACTGTCAGGGGCATCTACTTTTTCACTTGTAAAGTTTGAACTGGTCTTTTCTGCAAGATGATGTGAAAGAATTCTGATTCAACTTTCCTCCATACAGAGCTAGACTCATTCATCCATTCAACAAACATACATGCCAGGGACTGTTGCAAGCACTGGAGAGGTAGACAGGAACACAAAAGACAAAAATCTGTGTCCTCATGCATGACTACAGGAGAGTAACGGTCAGAACGAAAGACAGAAAAAAGACTGGTCAGAGACAGAAGCAGAGAAAAATAAAATTCAGTCACAGTGGGTGAGGGAAAGTATTTTCAAGAATTGATGGAGAGAGCCAAAGGCAGCTGAGAGGCTGAAGAGGATGAGGAGGGATTCAGGGCCACCAGACTGGCTAAATCAATGGATTTATCAATAGAGAGCAAGGGTCAGCAAAATGATCTCTGTGGGTCATACCATCTCTGTCACAACTACTCAATTTTGTGGTTGTCCTGGGAAAGCAGCTTTAGACAATGAGTACAAATGAATAGGCATGGTTGTGTTCCAAAAAAACTTTATTTACAAAAGCAGGTGACCAGCTAGATTTGGCCCACAGGCCACAGTTTTCTGACCCCTGATTTAGGTCATTAGAGAACTTAAAAAAGGCATTTTTGTTTCCTCTGAAGAGTGGTTGGGGTAGAAGCCAGAATGCAAGGAGTTAAGAAATGAGTGGGTCATGAGTAAGTCAGACAGCCATTAAGGAGGAAGGCCCCACCATGACCTGAATGAGCCCTAGCCAACAAGCTAGTAGGAATGATTTCTTCCTTCTCTTTAATCTTTTCTATGATTACTTTTCTTAATTACAAAAATCATACATGCTCATTACAACATGTGAAATAATGTTATGATCTCTCTCTCACTCCTCCTCCAACCACAGCACCCTGGGGCAACCCATATAAAATGTCTGGTAACTATTTCTTGGTGCCTACGTCTCACCTTAGTGGTTATAGGATGCTGTGACCATGTCATCAGAAGCTGGGATGCTGGGTACAATCAGATATGCAATCTGGTTACTAAGGAAACAGAGGTCACAAAATTCACAGTAGAGAGACCTCCTTAATTAGTGATTCTAAAAGGGGAGGAGGATGAGGGTGGAAGTTAAAAATAACAAAGTGTCTATCCAGGGAGCTCACTGATAAACCAGATTCTAGAGAGTTCAGGTAGTTGGGAATTAGTTAACTGGGTAACCATACCCCGAGGTGTGGACCAAAGAGTTGGGGCCTGCCCAGACACTGAGGCTCCAGATCAAATTAACTAGGCAGATTAAAAAGCCTAAACCGCTTTCCTTCCACTAAGCATGATTTCTTCTTGAAATATCTTACAGGATTAAAATCACGAAGCAGATATTACAGAATTCCATGGTCTGGCTGGCTGGGTGCTTCACTGGATGGTGAGTGAAGGAAGGAATTGATCAATTAATAAATCACTGGGTCATTAAATAAAATAAACAATCAACTAAAGAAATTCATATGAAAAGGACTTAGCATTATTATCCTTTTACAGTTGTCCCTCGGTATATGCAGGGGATTTCAAGACCCCTGTGTATACCCAAAGTTGGGCATACTAAAGTCCAGCAGTTGGCCCTGCAGAACCTGTGTGTATGAAAAGTTGGCCCTTTGTATATGTGGGGTTTGCATCCCATAAATACTGTATATTTTTGATCCACATTTGGTTGAAAAAAATTCATCTATGAATGGACCCACACAGTTCACTCTAATTTATATATAAATGGACTCACAGTTCAAATTAATATTGTTTAAGAGTCAAATGTATAAGACATCAATGTGATGGGGATACAAAATAAGTAATGCAGTCTTAGATTGCACTATAAGAAATATAGTCTTGGATCGAGGAAGATGATCATTTTCCTGTAGTCTGGACAGACCACCTCTGGAATACCAGGATCCATTAATGGGACCCTCTTATTTTAGGATGGACATTGACTAAAGAGAATGTAGAGAGTGTGGGGGGAAAAAAAAGAAATACAGAACAAGAAAAAAAAAAGAAATAAAGGGGAAAAAATAGGCCAAAAAAAAAAGGAAAAAAAAAAAAAAAAAGAGTGTGGCCAGGTGGTGAGTCTGTGGGTGAGGGGCATTCCTGAAGCCATATCGCAAAAGCAACCACTGAAACAATTAGAGATGTTTGGTTTGAAGTAGAGGAAGACATTTCAGAAGGGACACAATACCTATGACCAAATATTGAGAATTATTCTCAGTACCTTTAAAAGGTAGATATAGGGCCAACAGGTAGGAGTTAAATAGGTAGAGGTGGGGACTTTCTAATTGTCCCTGCTTCCCCCAAATAGAATGCTGTCAACCATGAGACATTCTTCCCATGGTAACTGACGTGTCCGCCGGAAGATCATTGCCAGGTAGCTGTGTGGTTTCCCTTAGGTGTCTTTCAAACCGTAAACTTCTATGCAGTTAGCATCTTTCAACTGTTTTGGAAAGCATAGGGAACTGGCCAGCTTGTTGGTATCTAAATGGTTGTATGAATTGAGAGAACTCAAATGTCATCAACGGTTATCTGTTCATAGATCATTCAAGGTTAATTATACACAAAGAAACCTTTTAAAAAGCTTAGGCAAGACTATTTGTAATTAAGCTTGCTTCAACTTGTCTGTGATTAGCAGAGCAGTATCTTGGAAAATGCTGGCTGTGGGTAACAGGAACTAAAATGTGACATCAACTGCTTTTGCCTCTTTGACCCAACTATATTTACCTGAAAAATGAGGCTTAAAATGCAATCCCTATCTCCCTCACAAAACCTGTTGTATAGCATCTCATTTGGTTTTGCACCAGATGAAATGATGTATGTTATGCAATAGATTTCCTCAAACTACTGTGATGAAGGACCATGATTCTAGTGTTTTCCCTCCATTTCTAATTTATCATGGACAAATACTTTCATAAAATACAGTAAAGACGAACTACTAGAAAAATGAAATGCTGCTTGAATGTTGCAGCAGTATCAAGTTGCTGAAGTTTCTAAATGCCTACTGTCCATGCCAGGCCCTAACTTGTGGGGCCTAGTAACAAATAGCACACCAAACATCTCTGGTCCATGGACCATACTTTGAATAGCACTGCTCTAAACTGTTGAAGAATATTATTATGAACAGCAATTCTATGTCTTAATACATTTTAAAAATCACAATTATAAGACATCTAAAACCCTGATGTAAAGATAGAATTCAAAATGATGCTTAGCAAATGCTTCCCTTTCCTTTTGATAACCAGATGGGTTTAATGACATAACTGAGTCATATCATGGGAATAACAAGAAAGTTCTATACAATTATGAAATGGGTGTAAGCCTCCCATCGTGGCAGGTGGATTCCAATCTTTCTGGATACTGATGTAGCATTGGGCATTTTAAAGTCCTTTCACAATTAAAAAGGCTGAATTGGCTTAGTGTCTGATAAAACAGTGAAAAAGACACTTGTTACTGGGAAACACCATTGCTTTAAAAAAAAAAAAGTTTCATTGTTGATTTTAAATCTAGGTGATTACTCGGAAGCCCCTGAAAACTTCCAGAGACAATATCCTGCACACAAGGGATTTTGTTTCTATAAAGAGGCAGCAGTTTGCACAGAGTTAACTCAGTAAAGTAACACTTTCTACTTGGATAAACTGACCTAGATATCCTGACTTCCATGCAACAACAAAACAGGCAGGCTGAGATTTTGGGGTCTGTCTGTGAGGAGAGAAAAGGGGTAGGAGATACAGGTTGGGAGAAGGCCCTGGGTAAAGAAGAGCAAGATTCTTCATTTTGATTATAGTTAAAACTTCTGTCCTCAGCTTTATGAAATGAGGGATTCTGCTCCAGGCATTCAAGAAGAGAGTCATAAATCAAACGGCATCATGATTCAGAGTTGGGCCCATAGAAGAGAGCCTCCTTATAAAAGGGAGCTGCAGAAATACACACTCAAACCCACAGTCCCCTCATTCCACAGGCATTTTCATGATACGGCAGCGTGGGGTTAGGAATCAAGGGCACCACAGTAAAACAGCCCCACAAGAGCCTCAGTGACTACATCTGCAATATGGGAATTTTGGGAAAACTGAATGAGTCAGTGCACAGAGTGCAGCACACTCAGGGCCTGTTCAAACACACAACCAATTTTGAAAAGCAGGGTAAGACAGTCTCAGGCGAAGAACTATATACAGTTGAAGTACTTTACAAGAACATAAGCTCACATTACTCAATCAGCTTGGCATGAGTTTAAAGCATCAAATGGCCCTTTCCAGATGCTTCTTGTTGTCAGCCGCTTTCCTGTCAGCAGGCCTCTCTTGACCAACCTCCCCCCTTCCCTTCCACTAAGCCAAACCCCTCTTTCAACTTCCTCTGCCCCTGTGGGTTTGGGGTCTTTTCTTGACTCAGCTCCAAACCATCCCTTCCAGCCTCCAACTGCAGCAGGCCCCTCCTCAGCAACCTGTAGAGAGAGGCCCCGGAGTCAGTTTTTGATCCAGGTGCTCCCGAGAAGTCTTTGACTAGTTTTTCTCATGATTCTGGAAATTTCGTCTGTTACTCAATTTCTCTGAACTGGATCCACCATCTTGTTTAGCATAATGTGGGTTTCTTTTCTTTCTCAATCCAAATTTCACTGGAAAACTCCCCAAATTTCTTTTCCTAGGGCTTCTAAAAATCCTATTTCACAGTGACTTTCCTAAAACTTCCATGAAGAACCCTCTGCCACTTACCCCACAAACTTTTCACCATTTATGCTCCCAATGATAAGTTTCTGAGAGAATATTTCTTCCAGAAATGCCCAGCTGCATTTGCTCAACACAGCAACACATCTGCATTTTATTTTTCCCTGCAGTTTAACTTTAGCTGTAACAAATGAATTCCCCCATATCCACCAGAGCCCAGAGATAAAAATATTTGACTGTTTGTTTGTTTTTTGAAACCACAAATCTTATCTAGGTTTGTACTCTACTTTCTAAGGAATGATTTGATTTAAAACATTTTACCCTCCTTCAAGTGCCTCAATTCCATTTTGTCTTTTTTCCCCCATGGTGGGTTTTTACTGTAAACTGGCTTGTGGGGTTGTAATGAATCGGCATAATCTAACTTGCATTTCAGCCTTCAAGGAACTGACCCTGCTAAGTCTTCTGGGGCATTCACACTTTAATATTCTTTATTCCAGTGTCATGTCTTTAGCATGACAAATATTATTAGCATTAGACTGGAATTCTGCAGACTATGGTTTCTAGGCCTGGCTTTGTCTCTAACTAGTTATGTGACTTTAGAAAAGTCACTTAACCGACTCTTGGCTTTATCTCTTGTTCTTAAAATGAGATTAAGTTATTTTTCTGTTTCCCTATCAACCCTAATACTTGGGTTCTACTGAATATGTTTTGAATGGTGAGATATTAATAGCAGGTAGGAGGAAAAAGATTGTTTAGTATAGCAGGTAGGTGAGAGTGGATGGGGAACCCTGGTATCACTGTTGTCATCTTTATGTCCTTCTCACTTTTGCTAATGGCTTTCTCTGTATCTGGAACTCTTGTAAGCCACTTCTTTTTCCTTGACCTACGATGGAAGGTGGGGCTACATCTCAATAAATCCATTGCAAGTTGAGAATATTCTAAGTTGAGATGCACTTAATACCCTGATAACATTGTAAAATAAAAAAAATCCTAAGTCAGGAACCATCTGTATTCATTCAATTTGCCCAGCAACTTAATGAAGGAGGGATTCATATTCTTTCCCATTTAAGAGATAAGGGTGGTTTCCAGCTTCAACTGTGTCCCTGCTAAGGACATGAACTCATAAACCATCATTCTCAGCAAACTAACACAGGAACAGAAAGCCAAACACTGCATGTCCTCACTCATAAGTGGGAGTTCAACAATGAGAACACATGGACACAGGGAGGGGAACATCACACACCAGGGCATGTCAGGGGCTGGGGGGCTAGAGGATGGATAGCATTAGGAGAAATACCTAATGAAGATGACGGGCCGATAGGTGCAGCAAACCACCATGGCACGTATATACCTATGTAACAAACCTGCATGTTCTGCACATGTATCTCAGAACCTAAAGCATAATAATAATAAAAAAAACAGATAAGGACACAGAGACATGAAGAGGTTATTTGCCTGATGTCACATGGCCAGCAGGTGGTAGAGCCAAGATATAAAGCTAGGCTGTGTCCCTAAACAACAGACAATACTGCCCTGACATCACTCCAAGCAAGTGACCACTGACCCCAACCAAAAGATTTCCATTTCAGAACTCATCAACATTCATTAATTAGGAAAAAGAAAAGAGGAACAAGTTTTAGAAAGACTGATCCAAAGCCCTGGTAAATTAAGTAACCAACAGAACACTCAGCTTGCCTGGCTAATAGTGGAGTGAAAACCAAGCCCCTGTCCTTGCTGCTTTGCCTTCACAGGGAAACCCAAACCTGACTACGTTCTCCTTCTTCCATTGCATATCATTAATACAATAAATCCAGTTTGCTCCATTTTGCTTCTCCTACAGCCACATGGCTATTTTGATCATTTTCATTCACTTTACTGGCAAGCATACAGAATATGGTCTGGGTTTCAGAATGACACATCTGGGTGCACCTGAAGGAAGGGTCTCTGGAGGAGTGATGGCCTCCACCTCCTCAGCAGAAGCTGGAACTTCTTCCAGTGTTCAGGGCACCGGCAGCCCCACATTAGCCTGTCCCATCTTTTAGTTAAAGATGATCGACCATTAGGTGCTAGTCCCAAAGCCAACAGGTAAGGGCTCTTTGGATAAAACAAAATACAAACCTGAAATGTGATTAGATGCGTTTCACAAAAGTTTCTTCTGAAAAAAAAGAAACAAACAAAAACTATGGCCTGTGTCACAAAAGCGTATCCAAACAGGTATGTTCAGCAAACACTGTGCCGGGGGGCCCAGGAAAGCCACTGATAAGGAAATCTATTATACCCAGATACTTGACGGAAGAAGGAAAAGCAAGAACAGCGGGAGAAGCACACGTGGCATTCCCACAGGGCTTGTGAGCAGTGACCTTTCTCTGCTTATGCTATTAAGGAAAAAAAGTATAAAAACCCTGAGTACTTCTCAGACTCAGTAAGGTAATTGAGGACCCATTAATAATAGTAATAATAATTAATATTTCTTGAGTGTAGTACTTATTATATACCAGGTACAAAGTACCCAAGCACGGTACATAGGTTCCCATCCAAACTTCTCTACCATTAAGGTAGGTACTATGATTACTCACATTTTACAAATGCTCTTGGTTATTTGTTCAAAGTCTTAGGTCAACAAATGGTGAAGCTGGGTTTTCAACTCACATGGGCTGATTCCAAAGTCTATACTGTTAATATTCTCATTTTCTGATGATTGATTATAAAAGAATAAACTGAACCTTTAATTCTCTAGGAAGTTGGAGCTGCATTGAGCCAAATAAAGTCGGACATTTCTTCAACTGGCACATAGTAAAAACATTTATTAAATTGCTAGACATGAGCAAGGACTTATTGCTGCTTCTGAGGAGGCACTCGGAGAAGCCCCCTAAGAGCACTGAAAGTTTCAACCGGAATGAGTCTCACCATCACAAGTGAGAAAACCAGGATTCAATTAAAGATTTATTCAAAGCATTGAAGTGTTAGGAAGTAAGCCATTTACTCTTGCCCAAGAGTTTACATTACTTTAAATCATGCTTTCAATTACATAATTTAAAACTTATTTATACAGATAGTCCCTGCTTTAAACTTAAACTTTGTAATTGGTTTTCCTTTTCATTTAGCATTGTCTAACAGAATCATGTGGGTTCTTTTTGCTCCCTCTATGGGATCGTTTTATGATTTCTGCCAATGATTGGGCAGAATGAAAGCAACAAAGTAGAAACCTAGATATATCGTTTGCAAAGTAAGTACTTACTCTACTGGCTGGCACATAAGATACAATCTCCTCCCTCACTTCTCACTAATCAAACATATCCAAACTTTATGTTGCATTCCATGTGCTACACTATCCATGGAGAACTAAAAGCCCAAGATGCAAAATAATAAACAATGCTCTCCTCTTGTGAAATAATACACCACTAGCCAGGCAACTAATCATGCATTAAGTTTGGCTCATTAATGTTTTACATTGACTTTGGTGCTTTTACAATCCTCCCATATTCCAGTGTTTCCTGATACCAATATATTTATCTATGGGATTTCATATTTTTTCAGGGTTAGCAAAACATAACCACATTTACAGAACTTACTATATCTTATTGAATAGTGATATAAAGTATAATATTATGGTTATATAAACAAAGTAATGTGTCCCCTTCCCATAAAACTGCAAAATTATTTTCACTTTATTTATAAAAAGAGCTTTTTGTTAGTGTGCATTAATATGGCCTTTACAATGAATGTATTAGATTTAAAAGTGGAGGCAGCCTCTAGAGTATTTTTAGCAAATATTATTCTTTCATAAAGAATTCTCTTTGAGTTTTTAATATAATTCCTTCTGGCTCATTAGCTATACCAGTTTGGCATGACCTCAGTATTGCCTGCCACCTAGTGTCAGCATGCTGAATTGCAAGCATAAGACAAGTTATTTCAAGAGTGCTAGACATACTGAGGCCAGCCTCTGAAGTGAACTTTAAATGTCCTGGAAAGCAATGCCTTTCTTTCCAAAATGCCCAGTTGTATTCCCTGGGAGGAATTCCCTCATCTTGTGGCTCGGTGTCTGAGCCACTCTCAACAAAGTATGAAGTTAAATTCTCGCATTAGAAGCAGTTATAGGAAGCCTCTTTAGGGCTCCAGACATTTGGACCATGTTCATAATAATCTGAGAGTTAAATATTTAGCTCCTCTTCCTGGATGTTAGCCAGAGACCATTTACTAACCAAATCAGTTGGTCAAGCATTTCCACATTATATATGGCAGATTTCAAACACTCTTGGGAGGCAAAGTGCTACAAAGATAAAATAAATTATCACTAGAGAAACAGCCACAACACTCTAAAATACTCTTCCCTCTTTTGCTTTGGGGAAATAGTATCATAAATGGGAGATATATCTTTTAAAATGAAAAATGCTATTTGTTTTTTAACAGCTTCACTCTCCTTTCATTCCCCACCCCTCTGCTGTTAATAACATCTGATCTTACATTTAAGCAGGAAGAAAATGTAGCCACATGATTTAAAAAGCATGTGTTTATGACTTGCCATGTTTAAGCACTGCTGAATAAATGTATATTGAAAACATATTTCAAGTGAGAAGCCATAATAAGGGGTTTAGGGATATTCAATATTACTCTACTAATTCATAGCACACCATAATTATGGAATGTGTAGACTTTCTAGATGTAAATTATAATCCATGACTCAGTGAGAGCCCTTTGCAGCCCTCCCTCAGTGGAATGCCACAACATTACACATTTTAGGCAAATTGACACAAAATAAAATAAATCATGTCAAGAGCTGTATAGAACCATTATTTCAGCCTTAAACATTTCATTAAAACTGCACAGCTCAAAATCTCCCCTCCCCACCCCCACCTATTAGTCTATGTTGAAATGAAGAGGTCCAAATATCCTGAACAATGTAGCTTTTTACATTTTCTGGTGGAAGGATTATTTTTACCAACAAAACTGAATCCAGATTTCTGTTCTTGTCCCTTCAGCAAAGACCCTGAGGGAAATTAAACTGAGCTCTTCTTTGCCCCTCTCAAATTCCTACCTGGCAGAAAAGAATCCTGACACAAAATTGTTATAATTTGCAGGCCATGAAAGTGGTAACTGCTTTTTTTTAAATAACGTGTCTATATCTTTTCCTTGTTCTAGAACAAAATTTATCAAAATAAAATATACAGAAAACTGTAGCACTTCTGGATATTAGCCAGAGAGCGTTTGCTAACCAAATCAGTTGGTCAAGCATTTTCACATTACTTATGGCAGATTTCAAACATAGATTGCTCTTGGGAGGCAAAGTGCTACAACGATTAAATAAATTATCACCAGGGAAACTACCAGAGGACCTTAATAATTCGAGATATACACACGCACGTGCGCGTGTGCACACACACACACACATATATAAATCTATCTATCTGTATCTATCATCTATCTATCTATCTATCTATCTATCTATCTATCTATCTATCTATCTATCTATCTATCTATCTATCATCTGTATATCGATCTCCCCCTTGGCCTTGACTTTCTCTGAGTGTCCTGCCCTGAATTCCAACTACCCACACTTGTATCTCTTTGCTTGTGGGCTTTCTTTGGCCCTGGAGCCCATGTGGTTCACAGGTCCTGGGAATGAAGTTCTCCTAAGAGCAGTCCTCAACCCTTAACTGATGCTTATTGAGATTGAGATAACTCTGAGGCTTGTATTTTTCATGGCTTCTCATAGTTCCCCAGGTTAAGTTCTACTTGCACACAGAGTAACTACCTTAAAACACACTCTCCATTGGCTATCTTTACTTCCTTATCTCTTTCTATTTCTCCAACTGTGTTTCCGGCAATTATGTAAAACAAACACACAAACAAAACAAAAACTATATGCGTTCAAATCCTTGTCTTAGGGTTTGCTCCTAGGGTATAAAAGTTAAAAATTAAGTCCATATGATCCTGAAACCAGGAAGTGGCATTTGCTACATGCTGTCACTCTCTTAAATTTCAATGGATAATTTTATTAGTTCTTCACTCTAGGCAGCAGGCAGAGTAATGCCTCCCCCATCCCACCCAAAGATGTCCACATCATAATCTCCAGAAGCTGTGAATACCTTATGTGGCAAGGGGAAATTTAAGTTGCAGATGGAATTGAGATTACTAATCAGCTGACCCTAAAATAAGATTATCCTGGATAATCCAGATGGGCCTGCTGTAATTACAAGACTCCTTTAAAGTGGAAGAGGGAGCCTGAAGAGTTACAAACAGAGCAATGCAATGTGAGGAAGACTCTGGCCATGGCTGGCTTGAAGATGGAAGTGGCCACAAGTCAAAGAATGCAGGCAGCTTCTAGGAGCCGGAAATGACAAGAAAGTGGATTCTCCTCTAAAGCCTCCAGAAAGGAATGCAGCGCTGCCAAATTCTTGATCTTAGTTCAGTGAGACCCATTGTGGACATCAGACCTCCAGAACTACAAGATAATAAACTTGTGTTAGTTCAAGCCGCTAAATGTGCGGTAATTTGTTACCGCAGTAATAGGATATCAAACCCCCTTGGCCTGTGGAACTGGCCAAGTCTGAAGTAATTATCACCATGTAGACGCTCCACCTCTTACCCATTTCTTCCCATTGTTTTTCCCCCTACAGAATCAAAGGGGATTCCTGCGTATCTCAACAAAACTGCACAAATCCTTCTGAACTATGATGTGCCAGACCCGGGGTATATAAGGGGTAGTTAACACTCAGGCAGCCTTCAGCCTAGTGGGACATAGAGAAGTCCACAGACAGCTGCAATCCAGCAAGGTCAGCAACGAGACAGGAAGGGGAGAGGCAGCCACGGGTTCGTGGGTTGCTCAGGGAGGGGAGGCGAGCAGGGGCCAGGACATGAAGGGCAACATAGGCCACATAAACAATCTGACCCTAACCCAAGAAAATGGCGAGCCACTGAGGGGTTTTAAAAATCACTTCTTTGAGTACCTTGTGTAGCTGTAAAAGAATATAAGTTATACACAAGGTATATAAAAATATATAATAAATATTATCTGTGTGCCCGCCATATACTTTTCTTTAACATGGGTCAACTGAGCTATAGTTTACATCCTACAAAATTCGCCCTTTTTGGCATACAGTTCTATGAGTTTTAACAAATGTATACAGTCATGGAAAAACCACTATGATCAAGATATGGAATAGTTCCATCACCCCCGAAATTCCCTCACATACTTTTAAGGCAAAGCATATCATGTTTTCCTTTGAAGTTTCCTTTCCCATTTCCTCCTCCTTCAGAAGTAACTCCATTGTCCATTTCATCATTTCCTCAGTTTCATTCTGAATTTTATCACATTTCTATCCATTAAGGAAAAGGTTGCTTTGCATATTTTGAGATTTATATAAAACATATGTGTTTTAGTTGTCAGAAACAGATGCTTCTGTTGCTGACCCTATGTTAGGATGAATCCTAAGCCTCATTCATGTTTTTCTACTATACAATTTCATTGTTGTATAGTATTTCATTGTTTGAATTTATGCATTCTATTGCTGATTTGAATAGTGTTGCTAGGAACATTCTTGTACACATTTTTCTAGGATGTATATGTATATACTAGATGTGTATATATACACACATCACATATGCACATACACATACCCAGGAAATAGCTATATTTTTTTCTGGGTCACTAGGTATATACCTCTTTCACTTTACTAACTAATGCTAAATTGTTTTTCAAAACTGTTGTATCCACTTATCCTCCAACCAGCTGTAATATTCCAATTACTCCTCATCTCATTGTCACATTGGAGCTTTCTCCTGCTCAAAATTGAACAACTGAACAATTTTGAGGAGGAGAGAGCCACACATTGATTATTTATTTATTTATTTAGCTTCAGAAAGACCACTCTGACCAAGAGAAACCTAAGAGAGTAGCATGGCTGAAGGAGGTGAAGCCCAATCAATGCTAACTTGCAAAGATGAGAACGGATCCAGAGAAGGGTTCCTAGGGAGGTGAGTCTTCATGTTTTCGTTTTACGAAGAATGGCTGCATTTTAAAAGTTGCTGCTTCTGAAAATGGACACATCAGACTACTCTGTGTGGAGTGGTCCTCTGGACAGATGTAAATAGAGGAGAAATAGGAATCTTTTTTCTCCTGAGGCAGCCATCTCTACCCTCCCTACCATGGGGAATATGGAAGCCCCTTGAGAGGAATGGACACTTCCATCCCTCAGGAGGAGGTAAGGGGAAGGAGACTGCTTTGAGGTCCCACCTGATTGGATCCTATCCACTGGATTGGCCAGTGTTGAATCACATGGCAGGAGGGGAGCCCTCCCTTCCTTCTAGTCCTCCTCCAGAGGACACTAAGCCTGAAAGAGGGAAACACCTGGGTGAGTTACCTCAGTTCAACAATCAGAGGACTGCTGGTTCCAAACACAGCATGCGGCCCACGCTGCAATTTCCCCTGTCCCAGCACCCTTGTTTGGTGCCACTAAAATGTTATAACAGGGTTTCACGGGACAATTTTACACCAAGCTGTCTCGACTCAGGGGGGCACATCTGAGACTCTGCTCATCTTCCTGTCTCAATCTCTTGCTGTCCTGCACAGCTAAAGCAAATGCTGGCCATCTGGGCACACCGTCCTTCAGGGGTTTAACCGACCATTTCAAAACAGTTTGACAAGCTTCCTTGAACTCCATGGTGGGCAGGCTCTTTCTCCAAACACTCGAGGCTTGGCTTCAAGTCTGTCTGTCTTCCTTCCTCAACATCCACCAGCCTCTTTACTTTCTTTTCTCCTGGTGCCAACTCCGCAGACATTACCAATTAGTCAAACATCAGTGTTTGGCAAACATTTTCCTAAGGCTTCTGGCTCAGCTTGCAGAGCACCTCATCCACAGGCCTCCCGCCTGGCTTCGTGCAGGGCCTCATTGCTGGAGCAAAAACGGCACTCATTGTGCTTTGAGTAGGAGACACTGAGGTAAAGAAACAACCAGCAAGAAAATCTGTGGGGGGCGAAGGGGAGGACTTTTCTTTTGAGGTTTACAGAGGGAGTTGTTTTGTTTTCTCTTAAATCCATAGAGGCAAAGATAATCACAGTTAGTTTTACAGTTTTAGTCACTCAGGAGAAATAATCACATTTAGGTTTGTTAGAGGAATACCAAGAGCATCTACCTACCCTCGAAAACCTCAAAAACCCCTTTTTACCTTAAAACATAAGGGTATACTAGTTGTCCTTTGTTTCATTTACCCTGTGCTTGGAAGGTTTGGGACTAAATGCTTCATGTACAAGGATGTACAAACATATCACACTACCAAGGTCAGCTCAGCCCCATTTTGTACTTAAGGAAACTCCAGTTCACAGACAATTTGGAGATGGAATTGAACCCACAGCTGACTAATTTCAAAGCACAGCTTTTTTGACCTCTATCCTAAAGGAAATTGGTTTAGTTGAAAACTATAATGCTCTTTTACTACTATTTTTGGTGTTTCTCAGTTGCAGTCCTCGCCAGCTAGGTCTCCCTAAGGAGGAAATCGAGTCACAGACAAAGGCCCACTGCTGGGTTTACATGAGCAGGCAGCTCACAGGGCACTTCTGGAGCTGAAAATAATTGCCATCTAGCCACTTGCTGATCACTGCTCTAAGCCCTTGCTGCTCAAAGTAGGACCTGAGAACCAGAAGGATCAGCATGATATGGGAGACTGTTGGAATCCAGAATGTCAAGTCCCATTCCAGACTTGCCAATTCAGAATGTGCATTTTATCAAGCTCCCCAGATGACTGATGTACGGAGTCCATTTGAGAAGCACTGTTCTAAGTTAAGTCAATCTTTCCCACTGCTGGCACTGAATAAAGCAGTAATTACACACAAACACATAAACATACACCTGCCCCTCACCCCCACCCCACACACACACCCTGCTTCCAGTTGCATGCTTAACTATCAGTAAGGTTTCCTGGCAAGAACATTCATTGGCAAATAATATAATACCTTCACCAGCAGAACTCCATCGTTAAAATCATGAGTAAATAATCATGGAAAATTAAAGATCTACCTGAAGAAGGGGAACACCGCTAAGTACCAGCTTAGATATCACCCTGTTCTCTTTAAAGTTTGAGAGTGGCCTGCCAGAATTGCATTGGAAGCCAGAGAACTAGTAAGCAGCCATTCATTCACCCACTCATCCATCCATCCATCCACCCATCCATCCATCCAGTCCATCTAACACTCTCCATGTACCTTTTGTGTGCTATTTAATGTTGTTTCTATCTCTAATTTATTTATTAAAATCCATTCACTTCTCTTTATTTTTAAATTTAACTTAATTTTTCATTTCTCTTTTAACTCCATTAGTCCAAGCCATCATTATGTTTTGCCTGGACAACTTAACTGACCACCTCACTTCCATTCCCAGCACCTTGCCCAATCTATTCTCCACACAGCAGAATACACAATCAGTATATTCAAACTGCAAATGTGATCATGTCACTCAATGTTTATCACTTATCAATGGGTACATTGCACTGAAAATAAAAATCAAACTCCTTCAAGTAGGCTACAAGAACACCGGGCTTTGGCTTCCTCTTCAATGACATATTGGACTACTTCCTTCCTTGCTTACTATATCCCAGGCCCAGCAGTCTTCTTTCATTTGGGTTCCCAAAAGACTTACTCCAGTCCAGGGACCTTCTCCCCATTGCTCTCCTACCTGGAACGCCCTCTTCTCTCTGTACTTGTGCTCAGGCTTCACACCTCCTCCGAGAGGTCTTCCCTCATCAGCCAGTGCTAAGTCTCTTCCCCTACTTATTCTCTATCATAGCTTGATTGTTAATTATGCATTTCTTTGTTGCCTAGATTAATGTCTACCTTCCATATAAATGAAAACGCCAAGAGGATGAACCATGACTGTGTCTGTTTTGTTTACCACTCACCCCCTAGCATACAGCTCAGAGCTTTGCAACTGCTGTTCTCTGCCTGGAACACTCTTCCTTTGATATCTGCCTGCTCACTCGCTCACTTCCTTCAGGTCCCTGCCCGAAGGTTACCTTGCCAGACAGACCATCTGTGACCACTTTTCATAAAATAGACCGCTTTAGCTCCATGATGCTCAGCTTCATATTTTTATTTATATTTACATGGCTACCACATTATATAGCATAGTTCTAAGCAGTGATGACCACCTTCTATTTATGTAAAATTGCTTATTATCTGCCTGTGTCTACCCTCTCCCAACCCTGAACATAAACTTCAGGAACCCTTTAGTCTATGGTGACTTTCATCTAAAACAGCACACAATAAATATTGGTTGTTGAAAGGCTACATAGTAAGTGCTGAGGAAATATGTGAATAAATGAGTCAATGCATGAAGGCATGAGCCCGAAGCTATGTTTGCTGAGGGGGTCTATGAAGACAGCGAAGGTGAAATTTCTGACCTCAAGGAGCCTGTTTTTGAGTATGGGAGGCAGGGGTGATTTGGTGTCACATAAATACCTCCTACCTTCATCCTATCTCCACTCTTTCCACATCAGCTCTCTCTGCCCCTTCCGTCCTCTGCCTCTCCCCTGAAAATGACACCACACTTTCATTCTGCCTGTCTTGTGTTGCCTCCAAAATGAACAGGATAACCTAGCATTCTGAGAATTTTCTTTCTGAGCTAGATCTTTGAGTGTTCTATTTTCCCCTCATCTATTTAACACCATGAACATATGGACTTTTGAAGAGCTTTGTCGGAACACTTTATAACGTTATGAGGTACACTGAAATTTTCCACATAAAGTATAATTTCTGATTTTATTTCCAAGAGCTAGAAAAGAAGACCTTTTAAAAATATACAAAGGGCTGGACGTGGTGGCTCAAGCCTGTAATCCCAGCACTTTAGGAGGCTGAGGGGGGTGGATCACCTGAGGTCAGGAGTTTGAGACCAGTCTGGCCAACATGATGAAACCCTGTCTCTATAAACATACAAAAGTTAGCTGGGTGTGGTGGTGCACGCCTGTAATCTCAGCTACTCAGGAGGCTGAGGCAGGAGACTCGCTTGGACCCGGGAGGCAGAGGTTGCAATGAACCAAGATTGTGCCTCTGCACTCCAGCCTGGTGACAGAGCGAGACTGTATCTCATGAAAAAAAAAATAATAAAAAAGAAAAATAAAAACATAGGAAGAAAAAGGGACAGAAAGAAGAGGATAGGAGGAGGAAGAAAGAAAGAAGGGAGGAAGGAGGGAGGGAAGGAGGGAGGGAAGGAGGGAAGGAGGGGGGGGGAAGAGAGGGGGGAAGGGAAAACTTTTGAAGGAGCTTGTCAGTCTGTGGCTTTAGTCCTTAACTTTTACGAGATAAAAAAGATTTGCACTAGATTACTTAGGAGCTTCATCTTTATTCTACCAAGATGGAGAAGATGGTGGTTCCAGTGGGGCTGCTGGGACTTTGCAAATCTAACCCTAATTTCTGTTGGACAAAAGTTCTGATTAAATTATTGTTTACATCTTATTTTTCTGGCCTACACCTTGACCTTGACTGTAAAAGTACTTTCGGAACAGTTTGATTTTCCAAGCAGTTTAAAATGATCATTTATGCTGGGTGTCATGGTAACAAAAGTAGGTCATTATTATTTAGTTGTACGTCTCTCTGAGTCCATTAGAACTGTCGGTTAACTACCTAAGCTCAAATTCCTCAGAAAGCGCATGTTTGTTATCAGCCACACATTGGGTGGAGGGAAAGGTAGCAGTTCTGATTTCAAATGCTTCTTAGATACTTCAAGAATTTCCTGTGCTTTTTAGACAAATTCCTTCCTAGCTGCAGTGAACAGCCTATAGTATATCGAGGTCACAGCAGTGAAACCCCACAGAAAATTCAATGTGCTTCAGCCTTAGGCATTGCCCATAGGATGTAATGCTACAACTTTTTAAAGGGGCAGTTTTTAAATTGTACTTTATATAGGAATGGGAATGAGAGATTTCTCCATTCTACTATTGCTAAAAATGGTCCATTTAAAAAAATAATGCAATGTTACTAATAGGTCCTGTGCACAAGAGAAAAAGTTTGTAAAAATTGCTGCAGAAGTTTTATGGTTATTTTTCCCCCTTTAGCTCTGAAAGTGTGAGTGAGGGCTGATTCTTTATTCAAATAGGAAAATAAGAGTAAAGCTACTTGCTTACCGTTTTCGAAAACATTTGTTAAGCCTTTTTTGAGGGAACCACATAAAGTATATGGGGTAGACATGATCCCTCACTTTCAGACAATCCTAATTTGTAGTTTATTCAGTTCAGCTGTTGAAAAACCCCTCTCTAAAGAAGAGCATGCTATGGTAATAAGGGCACTCCCCTTAGAAACAGTACAGCCAGGTTCTATTTCCAGCACAACCCCTTATTAGCCATTGACGTTGCCAAGTCATTTTACTTCTATAAATCTTGAATTCCTGAGTCTTTAAACAGGAATTTCAGTATCTCCCTTGTTTTCCTTGTATGACAGCTGCCAAAATCAAACTACCTGGAGGTGATAATTCATATCATTCACTTTGCCAAAAAACTTACCCACACTTCCTTGAGACAATGATCACGCCCTGTATTTGAAAAAGTCTTTCTATTTATAAGAATGTGATTCTTACCCCCATTAGATCAGAAATCAAGTACAAACAAGGGCAGAAAACCATTCCCCTGGGAGGACATCCCTCAATTCCACATATGTAAAGAAATAATGCTTCTGACAACATTGGGGAAACTTACTGGAAACCAGTGATATTCTCAATACATTCAGGCACATATTTGCTGTGATTCCACTGTGTGTTGAAAAACCGAATCCAGTTTTCAATGCATAGTGAGATTACAATAAATACATAGTTATCACCAAATCAAACATTTCTATGTGTCAAATATGAGCCCTTGTGACCAACAGAACTTTCTAGACAGCAACATCAAACTGGAGAACATTTAAATTAGATTCTAATCAGGTATCCATTTGTCCCTCACCCAGTGTCTACTGGAGACCAACCAGCCTAGGTCTCCTTCTCTGCGGACAGAACCTTAAGCCAAGAAATCTAGGGCAATAACATACAGTTTCAAAATATACCTCAGGTGTGGTCGAAGAGGGCAAGACAGGGGCATCTCAGGAATGGAGATGCCCGACGGCTCTAGGAGGACCCGCAGACCTCCCCCTTACCCGGGGCTGTGCTTCCAGAATGAAATTTTGTGCCTTGATTGAGTCTGGGCCAAGCCGTTCCAGTGTTCTCTGTTTTTGCTCCTCCTGCAAACTGCCCTCATGTCTTCCTTCTCCTTACCTCCCACCTCCAAATGTGCTCTCAAACAAGCAGGCAACACTTTACTTCCTCTCAGGTACCATGAAGTCATTTAACTTGCCACCTTTCCTTGGGGAACTTCTATTTTCAGGGGATAATAAAGAACCCTTACTGCTAAATAAAGAAAACTTCAATGTTGAGGATGAAAAGCCAGAGACAAGTGGTCTGTATTTGGGATACAGAGTAGGGTGATGGGTGTATATTGCCACCTACTCGTAAAATGTGTCCTGCTTCCTACGCCTACCGAAAGGTTGTTTAGACCATTCGCTTATTTTCTCTCTTCCCAACCGCAGTTTACCGGCAAGGGACATAGAAAGTACAATTTTGATGGATTTTTAAGTCTACATGTCCATGGTAGATCCCCTAGAAAATGTAAAGTGCATAATTACAACTTTAATTATCTGCCATATCACAAACACAGGTCTTTTTCTCGACCACTTCTGCTTGAAGTATTTTGTTTTCATATATTTTCTTGAATGAGGTAATTAACCTCTTTGTGTCTCAGGTATTTCATCTCTAAAATGATGATATTCTTTTATAGCATGCCATGACAAAAATGTTCAGAGATCCCCACATAAAAAGGTGACATATGAGAAAAAAGCAGCAAGAGAAGTCAATCTTGGCACATTATGTTCAAAAACCACTTAACAGCTCTCTCTCTACTGTATTTGGAGCAGAGCACAGTACGAATTGGGTTTCACTGTAATTATGTCCTGGAAGCAAATATGATTTTCAATGAAGAGGTTTTACTGACTCTAATTAAAGGGATGTTACAATCTATTTTCTCAGATTGTGTGAGGTCTGGAAGGGATCTTACCAATTATTGCCTCAATGCCCTTGTTTTATAGATGCGCAGTACCCAGAGAGGTTAAGTGACTTGCCCATGGCCACCCAGCTAGTTGGGCATGGCTGGCTCCTAGGTGTCACATTCTGGGTTCTCAGCGTAGTGCTTTTTAATAGACAGCTTTTACATTAGACTAAGGTAGATACTGTATATTCCTTCCTACTGCACAGCTCTCTTCCACATTTATTAATGAATTACAGGCCAGCAGAACCAAAGCTCCAGTGGATTCTCATATCGTTCATTTTTTCCCCCGGAATATCCTAGAAACTGTCAGAGGCACCAGGAATAACTCAGAAGCAGCTGTCAGCTCTCTGCATCAGCAAAGTTCACATGTTGATTCACCCTTGAAACAGGAACGTGTGTGATGAGTTTGGATGGAAGGCGATGCTTGCGGCACCCCCGGTTTTGTATAATTAGATCTAGGAAGGAACTCTAAGAAAGATGGTTGTATCTTTCAGATGCGCAAAGTTTGAAAGCTAAGTAGGCCGGGGAAGTTCTACTGTGACAAGAGCATGCATAGCAAAGATTTCTTCCCTGGAGACACGCTCTGTAGATAGGAAGTCTTGGGTGATGTGGGCTTCAGGAGAAAGGTAATGCCCTTTCCTTGCCTGATGGGGGAGACCCAGACATAGGTTGCTTTGAAGGCTTTGAGTCAATAAAATTAACCACAATTATATCCTCTGTTTCTAAAGCATTTTTATTTCTCAAAGCACTTTCACAGCTTTTTGATACTCTTGATATTTTATTCTCATAAACTCCCTTACATGTACAAAGGGTAGGAATGAAGGCTTTTGTGTTACAGCTGACAAAACAGAGGCAGTTACTGTTCTTGTTTGAAGTCCATATTTAAAATGGGCCAGTACATCATGCTAGCTTAAGGGAATTTGCTTTACGTGCCTTTTTGGTAGTTTATTAAAGGCATCAGTGAAGGGTAATAAGTTTGTCATGAGCTGGACTTAAATGTTAGAGCATTTCACTATATATCATGCGTGACTATAAATGAGTGAGGTTTTATATGATATATGACTGTTCAAAGAAAAGTCATCCTGAGTTTACCTGTTCCAACACTAGTGTCACCGCTTACAACACTGTTCTCTCTCCTCTTCTGGAACTGCCTTCTGAGGCAATTTCCAGACAAGAAAAGCAAGCTCATTTATTCACAGTCACTACTTATTTTATCTAAAAAAAAAAAAAAGAGTTATCAGTTGGATGTTTAAATCTTAATCTATATGTGTTTTTAAAAGGATATAACTTCATAGTTAGTTGCATTTGTATTAGGAACCAACTCTTTTTATGTTCCCTGTACCTAAAATGACCAGATTTTGGAGACTGGGAGAGGAATAGTTTAAGAATTTTCAGTCCAGAGTTGAAATCAGGAGGTCCCTACTGAACTGCTGAGATAGGATGGTAAGGCATGTAATCACTGAGTAGCTTCTACGAACTGGATAGAAATGAAGGCTGCAGTTACAAATTGCACATATATTTGGCATGGAACTAAACTCTTATAAACAGTGTTTGAATTAGAATAGAAAATTTTAAGAGTGAATATGGCAAGGGTTGGCAAAACTTTTTCTTTAAAGGGCCAGATAGTAAATATTTTAGGCTTTGTGGGCAGTATGGCCTCTATGACAACTACTCAACTCTGTTGTTTAGCAAGGAGGCAGCAGCAGACAATACATAAGTGAATGGATGTGGCTGTTTCAGTAAAATTTTATTGATAAAAACAGGCAGCAGGCCAGATTTGGCTCATAGGCTGACCCCTGTTTATGGTCTTTTACACTGAGGTGAATATGGATGTTATCCTCAGATATCAAGATTTCTAAATGTTTAGGAATGGATTTAATCCTCTTTGGGGAAACAAAGAAGTAAATGCAAAAACAATATTGGCCTCAATTTTTCTCAACCATTTCTATCTAAAGCACTCTCAATACCCAACGTTACTTAGAAAATCAGGAAAACTGAAGTTTTACCTCAGTATAATCTGAGTTAATTCACTTTTTAAAAATAGCTTTTCTTTTTTTAATCAAACAAATGTGCACTAAAATGATAAATGATAAAAACACAGATAAGCTCAAAAAACGTGGCAATAACTTTTGACATTTTGGGTTTTATCTTTCAAATCTTATGTGTTGTTACAAATATGAGATCAAACTGTGTAATTTTGTTTTATGCTTTCTAACTTAATAAGTTGAGTTTTTATTAAATTAAAAAGAAATGGAACATCATTAGTCATCTGGAAAATGCACATTAAAACCACAATGAGCCACCACTTCAGACCCAGGAGGATCTCTGAAATTAAAAGACTGAAATATCAAGGTATGGCAAGGATGTAGAACGACTGGAATTCCCATACACTGCTGATGGAGAGTAAAATGGCAGGTAGAATAACCACTTGGAAAACGAACTGCTTTTAATAAAATTAAACACATGTGTCCCTATGACTGAGTAATTTCACTCTTAGGTCTATACCCCGGAGAAATAAGTGGCCATGCCTCCCACAAAGCATGTACAGGATATTCATGGCAATGTTATTCGTAATAGCTTCTAACCGGAAACAATCCACATGTCCATCAACATGAGAAAAGCCTATCTATAAAACAGAATGCTACTCAGCAACAGAAGGAGCAAACAACCAATACATGCACCAACATGGGAAAATCCTACAGACATAATGATGAATGAAAGAAGCTAGACACAAAAGAGCACACACTGTGATTCTATGTAGGTGAAGTTCAACAAGCAAAGCTAACCTATGGTGACAGACATCGGAAGAGTTTACCTTAATTATAACCACCACCCAAATCAAGATAAAAAATGTTCCAACCCCAGAAAGCTCCCCCATGCTTCCTTCTAATATCTTGACTTAGGAGGTGGTTTGAAGGAGGCATATATTTATCAAAACTTACTAAACAGTACACTTAAAAGTCTATGCCATTAAGATATGTAAGTTATACCTTAATAAAGAAAAAAATGTTCTAAAATAAAAAGCTGATTTCTACCTTAAAAGGGAAAATCAAACAGAAATAGACAATACCCATAAAGGCATTATTTGAAGGAGAGCGCTTTTAAATTATAGAATTTGAAATGAAACGAAGAGGAGAGCCAACTCTTGTTTTGAGGAAGCCATCTTTATTGTACTCTCTCAATTTCATGCCCATCATTATTTCTTTTGGGTCTAAGGTCATAAGGATTGCCTTGCTTTTCCATGTCTTTTTATTTCAATTTGGAAAACAGATGAGATTGAATAACTACCTGGAGGGATGTCCTGAGGAAGAGCAACGAAAAATGTCAAGGACATCCTAAATGACGTCTCCCAGTACTCACTTTATAAAGTCCGGTGGGAAACATTCATCTCAAACATCAGTATCTAGAAAATCTGTGATTCTTCTGAACAACAAGGCTGTTTTCCTCTTGTGGACACTGACAGTCTTGTCACTGACCTTGTCGCCTATTAGCTCTGACTACCAGAAACAATTTTTACCAAATAAGAGCCCTCATCTAGCACATACACAACTTAGTATACGAATCTGACTCCAAGGTTTATTTTTATATTTTCCCTTACATCAATTAACCTAACATTTTAAAATCACCTGTTTTTTAAAATTGAGATACAATTCAAATGCTATAAATTTGCCCTTTTAAAATGTGTTATTCAGTGGTTTTTAATATATTCACAAATTTCACAAATTGTGAAACAGTCACTACCATCTAAGCCCAGGATATTTCCATTAGCAGCCCTTCCCATTCACCACTGCTCAACAACTTCTAGCAGCTCCGAATTTACTTTGTGTTTCTATGGATTTGCCCTTTCTGGACATTTTGTGTGGGTGATCTCATAGAATATGGGGCCTTTTGTGTCTGGCTTCTTTCACTTAGCATAATATTTTCAAAGGTCATCCATGTCATACCATGTATCAATATTTCATTCCTTTTTATGGATGAAAAATATTCTGTTGTAAGGATATATCATATTTTATTTGTCTATTCATCAATTAATGCATATTTGGGTGTTTCAGCTTTTTGCTATTTATGAATAATGCTTCTATGAGCATTTCTGTCAAGTTTCTGTGTGGATACATGTTTTTATTTCTCTTGAGTATATACTTAGGAGTAAAATGAATGGGTCCCATAATAACTCTCTGTTTAAGTTCTTGAAGAACTGCCAAACTGTTTTCCATAGTGGCAATGTACCATTTATGATCCCACTAGCAGTGTGCGAGTGTCCAAATTTCTGTACATCTTCCTAACATTTGTTATTGCTCGTCTTTCTTATTACAGCCCTCTTAATGGGTGTGAAGCGGCATCTCATCATGGTTTTGACCTGCATTTCCATGATGACTAAAGACGTTGAGCATCTTTTCATGTGTTTATTAGTTATTTCTATATTTTCTTTGGTGGAATGTCTACTCAAATCCATTGCACATTTTAAAATTGAGCTATTTATCTTTTTACTGTTGAGTTGTCATTTTTTTCACAATACTTTTGTAAGCCTTATTGTATTCATTGAAGATAGCAACAAGAGATAAATATATTTCTATAAAGAGGGTGAGGGTTTCCTAATATTTGCTTTTGCAGAGATAACCAACCCCATTAGTTTTGATATTTTAGAAGTGACATTACATATTTTAAATCAACTTGTTAAATATCACCTCATGAAACCACAAGTTGTATGTCTTTATGTCTAAATTTCGAATGCTGGATTAATTGCTCGTACTCTGCAAACTGGCATTAGGGAAGAATTTGTCATTTTTGCTGCTTTCTTTTCTGCCATCAGTATATATTAAACACTTTTAAAAAGTAAAAATAAAAAGGACAAGGAGGCTGGGCACGGTGGCTCACACCTGTAATCCCAACACTTTGGGAGGGGGAGGTGGGTTGATCACTTGAGGCCAGGTGTTTGAGACCAGCCTGGACAACATGGCAAAACCTATTTCTGCTAAAAATACAAAAATTAGTTGGGTGTGGAGGTGTATGCTTATAATCCCAGCTACTTGGGTGGGTGAGGCACTAGAATCACTTGAACCCAGGAGGCAGAGATTGCAGTGAGCCAAGATTGCATCACTGCACTCCAGCCTGGGTGACGGAGTGTGACTCTGTCTCAAAAAAAAAAAAAAAAAAGACGAGGAAATAAAGATGAACCTTTGATAAATTTAGAACTCACAAATAAATTACTCTGATGGCTTTTTTTTTTAAACTAGGTTGCCTATTGTATCAGCCACAACTTTTTGTTAACTTCCCTAAGCCAGTCTCAATTTGATTATTCATTTGAAGACCCAGTTCCCTTTAATGAATGAATCAAAATATAAAGCACCTTGCTTTTTTTAATTATGGAAAAAAGAATAATTAGCTAATTATTAAACTGGAATCCACATAAGTTCATAAATCACATTTTGAACACTATATTTCTAAAAGGAACTTACTGCCACTACTGATAATTCAACCTAGCAATAATAATTCTTACATTAACTTTTTTTAGCTGTTTATTATCTGATGGGTAAAATAATTTTTCAAATGTAACAGGTTGTAAAGAAATCCCTGGGCTGTTAATTTGGAGTGCATAGCCCTAAAAGAAAAAGCTAGTTAGGTGAGTTGATGCAATTTGGGGTATTAGATAACCATACTCAGGGAACTAGGAGTAGATCATGGCTCATAGTGCATTTCTGGTGCTCCTTACACATTCAGAGCTGAAGTGAAAAGGGTCTCAAACCAGAGGAAAAGGCAAAATGTCAAGATGTTAAAACACTGCCTGAAGAAATTTTAAGGTATTAACAGGAAGGAAGATTCTTCTAATGAGAGGTATTACTCTTCTTGATGATAACACAGTTTCTCTATGCACAGGAAGAAACAGCCATTCCACTACTCCATATTTTAATCTTTTTCTTTTTCACTGAGGTATAAAAAACACACATAGTTTTGTATGTACATATCAAAGTTTAGAATGTCCAGCACCCCACAAGGATTCCATGTGGCTCTTTCGAGTCAATACCTCCTTTCTGAGGGTAACCACCATTCTCGTTATCATGTAGACAAGTTTTGCTCATTTTAAATCTTTAAACAAATGGAATAATATAGACTGTTTCTTGTCTCTTATTCTAAGTTCTTTCACTCAATGTCATTTGAGTTTATCCATGCTGTTAGTTCTTTATTACTAAGCATATTCCATGTTGAATATGTCACAATTTATTTACACATTCTACTGTTGACAGACATATGGGTTTGTTCCCCCTCTCCCCCAGGATTGGACTATTATCAATAAATCTGCGTGAACATTCTTGTATGTGTCGTTGGGTGGGCCCATATTCTCATTTCTATTGAGTATGTTCCCAGGAATATAACTACTTAGTCATATTGGTATGTTTAGCTTTAGGAGATACTGCCAAAGAGTTTTCCAAACTTTGGCTTGATTTATACTTCTACAAGCCACACGTGAGAGTTCCAGTTGCTTCACATCTCACCAACATTTGCTATTGTCAGTCCTTTTAGTGTCAGCCATTCTGGTGGAGTAAAGCACCACACTTCAATCTGATGGATGCAATTCTATTTTTAAGGAATACAATACCACACAGAAGGCACTATTTGTAAAAACAAAATGGGGCTTTGCACTCCATAGACCTGGACACCGTTATTATCCTTAGGAATGTGGGGAAGGCCATCTCCAAGAGTTTGCTCAGCCCCAAGAGACAGGAGGAAGCCCTGATGCCTTTCTTCCTGAAATAGCTCACTCACTGCATCCATTAGAGTAGGGTAGGAGTACATTCTGAGACTGCATATTTTCAGATTTCTGAGAGCTGAAAGTCCAAGGACATAATATCCAAGTTTCCATTCAGTTTAAAACTATTCAAACATTGTGTCTGGACACTTTCAGGACATAAAGTGGGACTCCTTCACTTACTACCTTTCACTTGATTCTCTTCCTGTCCTCCTTAAATCCCTTGAGTCGACAGAGTTTACTAGAAGCAACTTTTATCTTTCCCTTTGGAAGGGCCATATCATGACTGGCTCCTAAATGGGTCCATTTTGAAACACTAGTGAAGCTCCTTAGTTTTATTTTAAGATTTAAAAAATGTTGCTAAACCAAAATATTGTTTACAAGTAACACCAACTGATGTTATAATCCCCTCCCCCCAAAAAAAAACAAGCAAAGAAAAATGGAGGAGTTGCATTTTCCAATATTAATAAAATACTTGTGTCCTAAAATCATTTTGAAAATGAAAGGAGCAGATTTTTTTTTTTAATCATGGAGGTATTTTACGCTTGGTAAAATGAAGTGTCGGAACAATCAAGTGTGTATTTTGGACAAAAATATTCCTTCTCCTGAGAAAACAGGGTGTTTGCTTTGCTTGGTCCCAGTGCTAAAAGATGCCTGTCTTCATTAATCTAATTCATTAGATAATTGCTCAACTCTTTGTTTTCCAGCTGTAAAGGGGGAAGGATGAAAGAAATAACCTAACCACGATAGTTAATATTTTGTGATAGCAGAGGGAGAAGAGATAGAGTTTAAGTGCTTGATACCACTCCAGGAAGAGCAAATTCCAGACTGTACTCTATGCAAGGATTTACTGAGTGATTTAGGCAGCCACTCTCCTGAGAATTGCTGTCACTGGGAGAAGGTACTTAAAGGGCCACGTTCATTGCTCCAGAACACAGGGACTGCAGGAGAATTTCGGCTTGCTATATTTAGGGAGACATTTGTTTCCAAACAAAGGGCTCTCTGCCAGCTATTTTAGAAGCACTTGCATATTTATTCAGCCAACTCTCTTTGCTGGGGATTGTCTTTGGGCACTAAGGTTTTATCAATGTCTATTTAAAGCAGAATAAAAAATAGCTCAAGATGAAAACATACAATGTTTCCAGTTTAGAATGTAAGGCGCTTCCTTTTTTCTTGCAGGGTTGAAACCAGATATCTGGTTTCTCCCTCTCTCCCTTCCTCTCCCCCTTTCTGAAATTGCCACCTGTCTTACAATCTGAGTGTGTCTTGGTTTAATAGGCATCGTTTTCCCTTTTAGTGGTATATAAAATAATAGTGCACCTTAACAAATGATCGATTTGATGAAATATATGTGTGTGTGTGTTTGTGTGTGTGTGTGTGTGTGTGTGTGTGTGTGTGTGTGTGTGTGTGTGTGTAGTTTTGAGAGAAAGTAAATCTCTGTTAGGACCTATTTACAAGCTTCATCTGTTTACATCCACCATGGAAAAAACAGCTTTGGGATGTCATGTCAGGAAAGGGGTAACATGCTATCATTCATATGGTGCAAAGTGGGAAAGGAGGCAGAATGGGAAAGGCAAAAATGGGCTCATGATATCAATAAGACCTAATGTTTTCTTGGGCTTGTATTTCACTTGAAGTCCACGTGTTCAAATTTCTTAACTCTTGGAAAGATCAGACAGAAGTTCCTGATTCAGAATCCCCAGTCCTTAAGTACCCTTTTCTTTCTTTTCTTTTCTTCCTTCCTTCCATCTTTCTTTCTCTCTCTCTCTCTTTCTTTCTTGTTTGAGATGGAGTCTCGGTCTATCGTCCAGGCTAGAGTGCAGTGGCGCGATCTCAGCTCACTGCAACCTCCGCCTCCCACGTTCAAGCGATTCTCCTGCCTTAGCCTCCTGAGTAGCTGGGATTACAGGCGCATGCCATCACATCCGGCTTTTTTTTTTTTTTTTTTTTAGTAGTAGAGATGGGGTTTTACCATGTTAGCTGGGATGGTCTCAATCTCCTGACCTTGTGATCCACCTCCCAAAGTACTGGGATTACAGGCATGAGCCATCACATCCAGCCATACCCTTTGCTTTCAATTCATTCCAGAAATATCTGGAACTAGGCACTAGGCTCACAATTAAAGACATAAATAAAAACCAAACTCCATACTTGTCCTTGAAGCACCCTCAGCCAGTGAGGGACCTCCTGTGTGATGAGTTTTCCCTCTCTCAACACATATACACACACACAGACACCAAAATCTCCTGGACCTTCCAAAAAGCAGTTTGACTCTGAAAGTCATCTCGCTAGAGGTGCCACTAACACATCATAGCATGGAGAGGCTAGAGTGACCCACACACACTCCTTGCTGTTAGAAAAGTGTGTCGCGTGTATGTGTGCATGCCTGCTCATTTAGGAAGAAGGTGGCTTCAAGGAGGAGTAGGGAGGGAAAGGCATTGCAGGCAGAGAAAACAGCAGGCATAGCCTAAGGATGCTGTGTCACATGAGGGGACACCGAGTGGCTAGTGATGGCTAGTGCATGGCACATTTGGGGGCGCATGACAAGAGATCAGTGTTGGGCAGGCTGGGGCAGCTGTGCAGGGCTCTCTGACCATGCTAACACATTTGGACATTTGGAGTTGATTCTGTAAGCGATGATGTGCCATGAATTCCAACATCAGATCACCTGGCTCAGAGCTGAAACTGCTTCTGGCCCCATCTACCCATCACCTTGCTTTGTGGGGGTAGATTTGAGTCCCAAGGACATGTACTTCCTGTTTTGAGTAAAGGGACCACTGGGCTGGAAGGAGCATTAGCTGTCCTGTGCAATCACTAAGGACCACTGATGAACGAATACACCAATCTTTAGAGACCAGGATGGCTCGGTATCATAACAGATACTGGAACAGTAACAGGAGCTAACGCTTAGCTAAGTACTCTTTTTAGCCCCTGCCATATATTAATTCATTTCCTTCTCACAATAGCCACATGAAGTAGGTACTATTACTCTCTTCATGTTACAGACAAGCAGCTTGGTGCACACAGATGTTAAGTGACCTGCCCAAGATCACACAGAGCTAAGTAAGTGGTGGGCTGGGGTATGAATCTGACTGCCCCTTAAGTCCAGGCTTTAAGCCGCATACTGCATCCCTCCATCAGTTCCCCCAGATGCTTAAAATCCACTGTGACAGATCCACCCATTCATTGACCCTTTGTTTTATCGGGAAAGGTCTAAACCTTGAGGATGCAAAAAAGCAAGACCCCCCTTCCCACCCTCACGTTGTGCACAGAGTTCAGCATGTGAGGAAGGGTTAGCGGCAGGCAGCAAGGCAGGGGCATGTCAGTGGGATTTGACCAGCAACTGAGGCACTATAGAGACTCTCAGAGGGCTCAGGCCACAGCTGCAGACTCTGCTTCTATTCCTAAGATACAAGAACATATAAAACCAGTGTTTCTCAAGCTTCAGTCCTTTGAAGCACTGCCTTCACAATTTTGCACATATTCACAGGCTGCTGCTCTACACTTATGATTTCTGTCTCAATTGATTTTTTTCTTAAATAAAATTTAGAGGAAATGTTTGTATTACTACTATAAAGGGGAAAGGGGTGTCATTTGCCATAAATAGAAAGGTAGGGTAAAAAATAAACAGGGTTGGCTGGGCGCGGTAGCTCACGCCTGTAATCCCAGCACTTTGGAAGGCTGAGGCGGGTGGATCACGAGGTCAGGAGACTGAGACCATCCTGGCTAACACCGTGAAACCCGTCTCTACTAAAAATACAAAAAATTAGCAGAGCATGGTGGTGGGCGCCTGTAGTCCCAGCTACTCTACTTGGGAGCCTGAGGCAGGAGAATGGCGTGAACCCAGGAGGCGGAGCTTGCAGTGAGCCGAGATCGTGCCACTGCACTCCAGCCTGGGCAACAGAGCAAAACTCCGTCTCAAAAAAACAAACCAAAACAAAAAACAAAAAATAAACAGGGTTTTCAGGTCAACTGCCCGTGTTTGTAAAGTTTTATTGGAACAAAGCCATGCTCAATTATGAAGCTCTGAAGCTGCAATAGTAGAGTTGAGTAGTTGCAAAAAAACACCAAATGGCCTGCAGATGCTAAAATATTTACTGCCTGGCCTTTTAAGAAAATTTGCAGACCTCTGAAATAAATACAATTCAGTCCTACCTAGGTATTGTTGCCATCCTCTCTCTGTTAAAAAGACAGATTAGCAGAGATTCAAGAAATATTAATTAAGGCTGTATTGGCATCAAACTGAGATTTTTCTCATTGGTAATAAAAAGACAATAAATATTGAAAAGGAAAAACTTTATCATTAAATGAGTTAATATTATCTTATGCCAAGTTTGATATTCCCTAAAATTACATTTCATATCACAGTGTGCAGTTTACACTTAGGGAAATACTGCATTAAACTAGTATACATGTTAAATCAAACCACATATATAATTATAGATTTTTTTTTTTTTTTGAGACAGGGTCTTGCGGTGTTGCCCAGGCTGGAGTGCAGTGGCTCGATCTTGGCCCACTGCAGCCTCTGCCTCCAGGGTTCATGTAATTCTTGTGCCTCAGCTTCCAGAGTAGCTGGGATTACAGAGGCCCACCACCATGCCTGGCTAAATTTTTTGTATTTTTAGTAGAGACAGGGTTTCACTGTGTTGCCCAGGCTGGTCTCAAACTCCTGACCTCAAGCGATCTACCCACCTCAGTCTCCCAAAGTTCTGGGATTACAAGTGTGGGCCACTGTGCCTGGTCTGTAATTATAGAATATTTGATTTGGGAGCGAATACAGGTGAAGATACTGAAAACTGTGTAGCTTTAAATGTGTGTAAGAACTTCACTGTTTAGAGAAGCAAAGGGGAGTTGAAAGGATGCTGGGAATCAGAATTAAGACCCATGGGTGTACACCAGCTGTATGACCTCAGGCAGGTCTCTTGCCCTCTCTCAATCTCAGGAAATTGAATCAGAATATGATTCCTGTCCTGTCTGCTGCATGGGATAACCTGCAATCTTGGGGCTGTTGCCATTAGTAAAGCCCCTCATGACCATGAACTACCACAGCAACACTGATGTCCTCCCCAGCTTTCCTCTCAGGTGGCTAACAGCAAAAGCAGTCTTGCTGAGGAGGCCACAGGGTGGATAGGAGTTGATTGGGAGAAGGAACATGATGGATATGGAGGAAGGCAGGCCACAGAGTCCCAAATAAGGCAGAGGAGAGATGGAAGGCACCAGATGAGGAAAGAAAGGAAGCTGCTGGGAGGGTGGGGAAGGGGAAGGGCAACTTTGCCTCTGTGGTGATTTAGCTTGGGCTCAGCACTGCTGGAAGACCCTGATGGCCTCACCTTGAGCTGACTGAGGAAGGAAGGGGGCCAGGCGTCCTTTCTAACAACCCCAGTTCAGTTTTCTCCATGGAGTTGGGTTCCAGGATAGCAGGATACTCTCCCATTCTCTGATTACACATGTCTCGGCATCTCTGGGCAAATGAGCCATCTGGCTCCCGGTTTAAGTAGCCAAGAAAGGTGGATATTTATTTTAGAAATCATGCTTGCAAGCTTTATTTTTAAGGCTGTGACATAATATTTGGAGCTGCACTTCTAAGCTGTGGTGTTCTAAACAATTCAAAATGAATAGAGCCTCTACTTTTAACTTTTCTCCTGAAGTATAATCAAGGCTGTAGCTATAATAAAACACAGCTATGGCAGCAGCAACAGTGGCAACCAAACTGTGTTACCAAAAGAAGCAGTAGCAGAGAACCACTCTCATTCAGCACCTACTGTGTGCCAGGCACGGTGCTAAATGCATTACCCCATGAGGCCCAATCCACAAAACAATCCTGCAACATTGCTGTGATAATCTCCACACAATGGGTTAGTTCATTTCACGTGAAGCAAAATTTTGCCATGTGCCCAAGTTGAGACAGCTAGAGGCGAGGGCTGCATTTGAACTCAGCTCAGGCTAACTTCAAAGCCCTTTGTTCTTTCCCCTGTGCTGTTCTATTGTGTAATGGAAATTTCTCATTTTTCTAAGGTGAGAATGTACTGAGTGTCCCCTCTCCAGGAGACAGGCAGTGGGGACAAATGTATTAGTAAAGCTGAAGGAATTTTAATACTTCCTTTGCAGTCTGAGTGTTAATGGGCTTTGAGTTCCACAGTGGCACTGACATCACCGGGCTGCTGGTACCCTAACATAATTTTTTTTTTTAAATCTCCTAAACAGATGCAGGCAAATATTCATATCTGGCAAGTAGAAAGGGGCAGCAGATTTTTATTTTCCAGCTTCTAGGACATTTTTAGATATAAAAGTAGGAAGTTTCCAGCCTTTCGCTTACTTTTGGGGGGCTCTTCAGAGATTTGCGTGCCACAGAGCGAGAAGAGAAGGTGGGGGTTAATGGTAGTCTCTGGTGAACAGAACAAAACGATCACAGTGAACCCTGGAAGCAAAGTAACAGGCTGGGATCTAACATGGGAACAAATGAAGAAATAAACTAAAATTAGAAAGACATTAAGTGCCCTGATGATGATTTTTATGTAATTTCCCAACTACACAGGGCAACCTACAATATGAATTTCCCTGTTATTAAGCCAGTAAAATCCAGCAGTAGAACCAATGAGCACATCAATATAATTTGTGCACAAGCAAAGGTGATTCTAACTGAGGTTAAGTGCCTTTAGTCCAAAAGGTTTGTTTTAATCTAAGTTTAACAGTAAAGGGGAAATGAGAGAAACACAGAGCAACAAAATCCTCCCACAGAAGTATCTAAGTGTCCGTACAAAGCACATTCATTCCATCCAATCGACCCATGGGGACGTTCATGTCTAAAGTATAAATTGGAATTTAGAGACTTCATGAAAAGCTGTTTTTAAGCTCAATATGCCCCAAATGAGAAGGTGTCAATGAGTGCTTAGGGACTCTTAAATTCAGAGATTATTCAATTGCTCTATTCTACAAATACACTTATGAAACCGTCATAGGAAAAAAATGCTGTGAAATAAACGTTAAAAAGCATTCTCAAACAAAATCAAAGACATGTTTTGCCCATCACTCAAGGGCATGAGCACATAAACATAACCTCAAAGAGCAATACAAAGAGGCTCCCTGTGTGAATTCACGGCCAGTGGTTTTCAGAAAGAAAGGAACCAGAATGAGGGAGTGGCGGCAACAGTACCTTCCATGGTGTTTTTGTTAGACACACGGTGGAGGCACCCAGTCTTGGAGGAGGCCAGTGACCCATGGGAACCTAGCCTAACCTCAGGGGCATCCAGGGTATACTACTGTCCCTTCCTCACAGCACCCGAGTCATAATTCTGGCCTAATTCTTGTCTTCCATTTTCCTTTTGACCTCCTGACCCCAGTGCCTCCCCTATCCCTGGACCCCCTTCTTTGATAGCTAAGGTTTGGCAAAAGTAAGGTCCAAACCCAAATACATGTCCATCTTTGTTTCTCCCTCTTAACTGGGCTTCTGCCATGCACAACTACCCAAGACACCTGCTCAGCTCAGCCTTTTTCACTAGCAAAAGCCCTAGAAGATCTAATGTCTTCTGGGGGAGGGAACTGGGAAGAGAAAGCAGCTTATGGAAACACTGCTGTCTAAACAGGATTAAAAGCATCAATTCTCATGTCACGCCTGGGCTGTTAGTCAATACCAATGTTCCTCTCATCCAGATAGAAAACACAGCCTCAAATAAGTTGAATAACTTGTTCTGGGCCCCTAGCAGATAAACGAATGACTATGATTTGAAAACACACCTAGAATTGTTTTGCCTCTGACAACTTTTCAGAAAGTAAAGCCAGGGAGAAGATGGGTTTGCCTTTAAAACTGGTCACATTTAACCACTTGATCAATCTAACTTCACTGAGCAAAGCTTCATGCTATGTTCAGGGGCTACAAGGTGAGAAAGACAGGATGCATGCCTTTTAGGAGTTTTATAATCCAGGCAGGGAGACTCACTGGTGTGTGAAGAATCATACTATCTGTATAATATAATAAGTTTGCGGCTCATGGAGCTTTGTGCAAAGCACTGTGAGAAAACGGGGTTGGGGAAGGAAGAATGAATAATTCTGCCTAGAGTGTGGAATGAGGCTTAGGGGAGGCTTCAAAGAGGAAATGACATTTCATCAGGCTCCTGGGGTTCAATTGATGGAGAAGGAGGTGAATCCTCAGAAAAATGGAGACATACGGCTGATAAGTCAGCATGGTGCAGTGTGGCTGGAAGCTGGGTAGGTCTACTGGTAGGAGAGAAGCATAGGATGGGATCACAGAGCAGCCCTAAGTGGCATCCTTGGCCACTGGATGAGCCACTGAAATCAGACATCGGCAAACCATGGCCTGTGGGCCAAACCTAGCCCTTCATCTGCTTTTGTAAATAAAGATTTACTGGAACATAACCACACTTGTTTGTTTATATTTTCCATGGCTACTTTTGCGCTATAATGGCAGAGTTAAGTAATGGAGACAGGGACAAATATTTTCTTTTTTTTTTGAGACAGGGTCTTGCTCTGTTTGTTGCCCAGGCTGGAGTGAAGTGGCATGAAAGTGGTTCACTGCAGCCTCAACCTCCGGGGCTCAAGTGATCTTCCTGCCTCAGCCTCCCAGTTAGCTGAGAAGCTGGGACCACAGGTCCACACCATTACTCTCAGCTAATTTTTAAAAAAAATTTGGCTGGGCACGGTGGCTCACGCTTGTAATCCCAGCACTTTGGGAGGCTGAGGCGGGCAGATGACGAGGTCAGGAGATCGAGACCACGATGAAACCCCGTCTCTACTAAAAAAAAAAATATAAAAAATTAGCCGGGCGTGGTGGCGGGCGCCTGTAGTCCCAGCTACTCGGAGAGGCTGAGGCAGGAGAATGGTGTGAACCCAGGAGGCGGAGCTTGCAGTGAGATGAGATTCTGCCACTGCACTCCAGCCTGGGCGACAGAGCGAGACACCGTCTCAAAAAAAAAAAAATTAGTAGAGTTGGGGTCTTGCCACGTTGCCCAGGCTGGTCTCAAGAGATCCTCCCATCTCCTTCTCACAAATTGTTGGGATTGCAAGTGTGAGCTACTGCACAGGGCCTCAAAAATATTTCCTAAAATTTCAAACATCTTTTAAAAAAGAGATGGTTCTTTTTTTTTTTTTTTTTTTTTGAGACGGAGTCTCACCCTGTCACCCAGGCTGGAGTGCAATGGCGTGATCTCGACTCATTGCAACCTCCGCCTCCCAAGTTCAAGTGATTCTCCTGCCTTGGCCTCCTGAGTAGCTGGGATTATAGGGGCGCGCTACCATGCCTGAAGAGCTGGTTCTTTTAAAAAATGGTTGGCTGACCTTTGGCTTAAAGATCTGAACTATTCATTTGAATTTCTGTAACTGACTTAAATGCATATGATCAGGCTTTCTAGGGCTTTACTCCCATGGTTTCTAAACAGTATCATCTTAACTCTTCTTTCCCATCATGGACCATTAGCTATTATATATATCATAAGCTTGTCTTGGACATTTCTTTCATAATCCAAATGTTATGCCTTCATTTATTGTTTCTCTTTTTCATTAATTCTTTTTATTTCAGGGCTTTGCCCCATGCATGCTTTTCTCTTCTGACATCATTACAAACCTCCCACGCCACCAGTAGAAGTTCATCATTCAACTTTGAGTCAGTTTGCTTCCTTTGCCTCCTTCTCCAATTCTTCATAAATTCTTGTACCACCTTTAGAATGCTGCTAAAATTCGAGTTTTTTTTCACTTGCCATTACCATGTTCAAATTCTATGCTTTGACAGATAGCTATTTCTCTGCAAAAAGGCTTCCCTAGTTCTGTAAACCCTTGGAAAATACAAGGTATACCCAGTAGCATTTACAAAACAGAAAAAAAAAAAATGAAGAAATAAGCATACTGTTCTGGTAGGCCACATGAAAGGATTTCTTTTACTTGTAAATCCCCTTGCACAGGTAAAATCAAATTTGATCTATAAAAATTAAATTTGCACATTATTTTCTAGGGGATACATCTCTAATATAGAGCACAGAGTATGGTTATTGTTTTATTAACCACTGGCAATAAAATAGAGTGGAAAAAAGGAACTCGGAGTTTTAAACGCTGCTTCCTACGCCACGCAGAATATATTTCAGTTTGAATATAGACTTTCTCATCAAATTGCCTGGTTCCAAATCTCAGCACTGCCCCTTACTAACCATGTTACCTTGAGTAAATTAATGTCTCTGTGTCTCAGCTTCCACATCTGCCAAAAAAACGGTGGGAACTGGGAAGGAGGAATTGTAACTAATCTATCTCATAGGGTTGTTATAAGGATCAATGCGATAAAGCATTAAAAGTGGTTAATGCAGGCCAGGCGCAGTGGCTCACGCCTGTAATCCCAACATGTTGGGAGGCTGAGGTGGGTGGGTCACTTGAGGTCAGGAGTTCAAGACCAGCCTGACCAACATGATGAAACTCCATCTCTACTAAAAATACAAAAATTAGCTGGGCATGGTGGCAGATGCCTATAATGCCAGCTACTTGGGAGGCTGAGGCAGGAGTAACGCTTGAACCCAGGAGGTGGAGGTTGCAGGGAGCTGAGATCACGCCACTGCACTCCAGCCTGGGTGACAAAAAAAATAAAAAAAATAAAAGGGGGTTAATGTAATATTTGGCACATAGAAAATACCTTGTCCAGTTAGCTATTACTATAATGATTCTTAAATTTTCTCAGTTTTATCCTTCTTTTTTTCTCCCACAGCATAAAGAAGAATGCCTTGGGAACACCACTGTGGGACCTGACAAATCATGGTGGACATGAGGTCGTTTTTGCCTCCTGTATTTCTGATTCCCCTCTGAGGAACATTTTCTTCCACACTCCCCACCCTCATGGTTTGGGTGAAGTCAACCTCAATCCTGGGCTGTAGATATTGACACATGATCCAGACCTGGCTAATCACAATATTCTATCCCCCGCCCAAAGCAATGCCCTGCCCAAAGCAACGCGTTCATAGAGGGGCACATGACCCAAGTTAGGCCAATGAGAATCTGTCCCTAGGCTTTGATGGAACAATCGGGATCTAATAGTCTCTCTTTTTGCTGGGTCAATAGATTAACAGTCTGGAGCTGTTAGTGCCCTTCTTTGTTAGACATGGGGAAAATCTTCCTGAGAATGAAGCCAGCACAGCAAAAATCCGCTGTGAGAGACAAAGAGAAACAATGCCCCGAAAACAAACATGTGCCCTTGGATCCAGCATATTACTCTGGACTTTTCAGTGACATGCATAGAGTTTTGTAGCTTAAGCCAGTTTGAGCTGGGTTTTCTATCACTCTCATCTAAAGGATTCTGACACATACAGATGAACTGACATGTCCTATGGCTAGAATGGAATGTGAATCTTGCTAATCTTGCTATTGCAGAGAAGGCATGGGGAGGAGAGGTGGCCGACTTCACTGCAGTCTTGGTTATGTCTTCAGCCAGTTGGGACTGCTGGGAAAACCGTGTCATCTTTCTGAGCCCTAGTGTACTTGTATGTCAAATGAGAGAGGTGAGTGAAAATCAATCTCTAAGATCCCTTTTCACTTCTAACATTCTATGAGTATCTATTATTCTTGGTTTCATTTCAGTTGCTTATACTGTGGTATAATTGGTTACTGATTCTCATATTTGCCTGCTTCCTTCTGTTTCAACTTTAAAAATATCCAATTAGACTCTCAATCTCTATATTCCAAGTGTTTATTTCTTTCCCTTCAATTTCCTTCTAACAAAAATATATTTATTTTTGTGTACTTGGACATAATGATCCCATTTTCTTCCCATTTCTATATTTTTAAATCTAATTAAGGTGATAAGCTCCTTGAGGGCTGATGCTAGAGTTTTCCTGTGGGTGTAAACATTATTTTTTTTAATTGCCAACCAAGCTGCCAGTTTTTACAGAGCAGCAGGATATGGGTTTTAAGTAATGTAAGCAGGAAATGGGTCTCTAGCCCACACAGAATAATGCAAAAGTACTGATTTTCCCTGAGTCCACATCTGGCTTACTCATTTATAATTTCAGCCCGAACTGAAATTCTCCCACAGAAATGCCGTGTGAGATCCATGTCTACAGCACATCAGACCAAAACTGGAGCAGTAGGAGATCATCCTGTGAGTCTCACACATAGGAATAATCTGGCTATTTCAGGTTATCATGCTTTTCTCTTCAGTGGTAGGATTTAGAGGCTGAGCCAATTGAATGTTAGTTTCCTATCTTCAAATGTATGGATTCTGGGTAACTCAACGGCTCTAAAATTTGGAGGGAGGGAAAGGAACTGGATGAAATGTGGCCAAGTGACCCATGATCTGCAGATGGAACTGCCCAAATGAAAAAGAACTTCCCAGAAGGAATGGCACATGCAGGATGCTTTCCTGTCTGATGACCCAGCCCATTCTCATTCATGAGGACTCTAAGTATTAACAAGACACTCATTCCAAAAGCCATAATGGGTTCTTCTTGGCAGATATAACAAAATGACCTGGAGGCAGTGGTTTCATAGGGTTGGCTGGTTCAGTAATTCGATGGTGCTATTAAGGGCTTGATTTCTATCTTTCCACTTTTCCATCTACAGTGCATGCTTTGTCCTACAGCTGACTTCCCTGGGGATTGGAGGATGGCCACCAGGTATACTTGTGGCTACCTGTTTCCTTGTTCACATGCATGGAGGGAAGGGCACTCCTGTCCTGATATTCTACACACGAGTCTTGAATTCCCTGTCATTGAACCAGCCTAGGTTACATATCTTCGCACATGCGGCTGGAACATAAAATATGCTGATTGGCTTTAATTGACCAAGTGGATCCCAGCCCTGAAGCTTTCTCGGAAACATTGAAACCTAAGGGGTAAAAAAGAAAACTAAAATCTGAGTAATCTGAGTACAGTTAGGAAAGGTGAAGGGGCAGCAGTACAATTAGGAAAGATATCTGGGTGGGCTACCAAGAAACATCTGCTACAATCCCTGAGCAATAGCTCCCAGCAGAGGGCAAGTTTCCCAGCTGAGCACCCTCAGAGCAATGCCTCTGGTTGGCTATAGGGGCTTTCCCTCTTCAATCAGTTTTCACCCAAGGGTCACGTTTCCCAGTTCCAAAATCTAAGAGCCCTTGATTCATAATGTAATTCCTCCAACTCCATTAGAGGATCATGGTTGGGGTGCCTGGCTCTTTGTCCCATGCTCTTGGAGGGCAGTAGCCATGTATCAGGTATATCTAGGGTCCCCACGCAGCACCCAGCCCACTGCTCACATGTGCACAGCACGCCATCACCAAAATCCCCCCATGATGGAGTGACAGGAAGAGCAGCAGTCCCACAAGAGCATCACTGGGCACATATCCCCATGACCTCCCTACGCCTGCTTGAGCCAAGCCACCCACCTAATACTTTCTTATTCCCTACATTTGTACACATCAAATAGAGAAAGAGCAAAATTTGTTGCAGTGCGTATATACTCTTTTTATACTAAAGCCTGTATGTTTCAAATCCCCATCATCAGATATTTACGGAACAGTAGCCAATTTTTAATGTATTTTAAAAATATCTTTTGCATTAATAAAATGCATTATTGTTTGGAAAAGATGGCATGGAGAAGAAAAACTAAATCAAGTTTGGAAAAATGCCAGTGTCTCAGATTTTGAAATGTTTCTTCCACAAGTTATACAATCTTTCTCCCCTAAAAAAGGGCAAATTATGACTACTGTTAACATTCGTGCCTATTATTTTATCTTATCCTCACCGATACAGGCGAAAATCCTTATACCCATTGTCAAGATAGGGGAAATGGAGTCACCATGTGACTGTGTAATATGCTTGAGTTACGCTAATGGCTGTGGGATCCACAGTGAGTTAGCCACTGCTTTGGAATACAAATCTGCCATCCACGATGCCTAACTCCTGCCTTTCCACCAACTGTCACTCAAGTTTCATCTCAAAATCTCCATATCAATCCCCATTTTCATGTCATGTCTATTCACACCTACCCTTGACAAGATTTCATTAGTGTCATGTGTGAATTCCACATGACTGCGGAAGGTGAGCAAACCACAGAGATAAAGAAAACAGGGAAAAAGTTTTTTGAGACTCCACTTACATTCTTTGGACATTCCCACTTCAAAGCACTTCTGGAGTCGACAGTATTGGCATCGATTCCTGGTGACTTTATTAATAACACAGTTCTTATCTCGGTGACAAGTGTAAATCATATTCTTCTGAATACTTCTGCGGAAAAAGCCCTGCAAGCAAGCAAGAAGAAGAGAAAACTCAGCAAAGCAAATGAGCTTCATCAGAAATCAAAGCCAACCTTATCAATGCATTAATTGCTCTTTTTGAGTAACGAAGTGATGGCAGCAGAAAAGTTAACTTACAAAAACCTTAAAATCCTCGTGAGATATTAATAGTTTCTTCCTTTGTTGCAAACCCAAAAGCCCCTTTTAATCAAAACTAGACATGACCATTATTATCTTTCTAAAGGAAAGTTAATTCCAAGCTAATTTCCTTGAAAATACCAGAGTTGGGTTCCCTCCAAATAGGCTTAGCTTCATAACTGGCTCCCTTGCTGACCAGAACAATTTCAGATGAGCCCACTACCAAGAAAACCAATATACGAGGATTTTTACCCAATAAAAGAAATTATTGGCTGGGTGCGGTGGCTCACTCCTATAATCCCGGCACTTTGGGAGGCTGAGGCAGGAGGATCATTTGAGGTAAGGAGTTTGAGACCAGCCTGGCCAACATGGTGAAACCCTGTCTCTACTAAAAAATACAAAAATTAGCAGGCACAGTGGTACGCGCCTGTAATCCCAGCCCTTGGGAGGCTGAGGCAGGAGAATTGTGTGAACCTGGGAGGCAGAGGTTGCATTGAGCTGAGATTGTGCCACTGCACTCCAGCCTGGGTGACAGAGTGAGACTCTGTCTCAACAACAACAACAAAAAAATAGAAAGAAAGAAAAAGAAAAGAAATTATTTGCCTAATTTAAGAGTTAGTTTTTTCAAAGGAGTCTTCTCTGAGTTCTTTTACATAGCTCCTCTCACAACATTTAAAATACAATTTAAAAAAATTATCCAAAATTGGAAACAAGAAATAAAAATGAGTGTCTGCCCATTTAATGGCATATTAGAGCTATGTCGTCCAACATGGTAGCTATTAGTCACATGAGGCTACTTAAATCAAAATTAATGAAAAGTAAAGAAAATTAAGAATTCAGTTCCTTAGTTACATTAGCTACATTTCAAATGCTCAATAACCACATCTGGCCCATAGCTACCATATTAAACACCACATATATAGAATATTTTCATCATCGCAGAAAGCGCTATCGGGTAGTAACATACTACAGCATTGACTGAGAAGCCCATCGAAGTGTCATCTAACACTCACAAGAAATATAACTTTGTTTAACTTACTATTTACTATTGATTGGGCCCAGATTCTATACAGACTGTAGAAAATTGGCAAATGACACATCATTTTTGTCTAGTGTAGGTGCGAAACATTTCTGACCAGATGAACAATAACCCCAAATATTATTGTTTTATTGCCCCGTAGGAAATGAACCATTTTGTATCTAGCTTTGCAATCTTATTCTGGTATTCTCTTTTCCTTCCCTCCTTTCTCTCTTGTTTTCTATCTACCTGAATATCTTTCTCATATCCTCCTTTAAACCAGCTTTGTCATCCTACTATTCCCTTCATCAACGAGTTAAATAAATTTTTGGCATGTGCTTACTAAATACTCGAATGAGTTTTTTGCTTTTTAACTTTTTGAAAATCACATTTTGACAAAAGAAGCAATTTATCCTGATTTTCTGTGAAACACCGATGAAATAAAGCAGACTTCAGGCTCCAGAAGCAAGCGTCTCCAACTTCCTCTTTGTCTTCCTCGTTTCTACATACAGCTTTGCAGACAATGGATTATCAAGTGATGCTTGCTGAATACACAGATGAAGGGTATACCTGCTGCCTTTTCTCTCTTCCGAACGCCCAAGAAAAACTTCCACATTGCTATGAGTATTAAGAGTGAGGGAGTCTGCCTTACCAGTTGTGATGTGACTTATACCTACACTAGAAACTACTCTCTTGAATGTAAGAAACACACCATCAAATGTGTTGAACAGAAACTAAGACCCACCATCTGAGTTCAACTTTCCCTGCAGTACATTAACACTGCAGGAGCCAGAGCTAAGAACATTCAAAGCTAAAGCACATTAGCGAAGAATGCTCACGTAACACACGTTGCTTAGGATACTTACGTGGGCACCCTAGGATTTTAATGTCTAAATAAGCATATTTTTACTGGCATCGTTCAACTATAAGTGCCTGGAAATCTTGTTTAAGGTTGCAACTCCTGTCACATATCCCAGACACACACATTTTCCAAGAAAACACAGTTTATTTTTGTGCCACTGGAACTACAAATGTGCTTAGAATCTAAAATAACAGGTTACAAATACTGTGAAATCCTCCCAGAATCTGTGCAGAGTGGTCATCTAAAAACATATCTTTCCCTACAAAAAAATCTAACTGCGGGCCACTTTCTGCTGCCAGATGTAGAAACTCAGTTTACAGAAACCTCCGTCGCTCTTCTGCCGAGAAACATCGACACAATGGAAGACACGGTCCTTTACATATGTGGGAAGAAAATGAGGTACGGACAAAGGTGATCCCCTCCATTTATTACAAACCAAATATTCAGTTCAGCAAACACTTAGTCAGTGACCAGGAAGGAGAGAAAAACAATCTCATGATGCTCAAATGAAAGAAGACTAGAGAATTAAAGAACTTTATATGTCACTAATTACCCAGTCAGTGCGATTCAGTAACAATGACAGCAGAAACTAAACAGGACTTCTTGGTTTTCCAAATCAGATTTTTGGCTGGATTTCAGGAGAAGGTCTAAGTTTCAGTAAATCATTTCCACCATGCTAGAATACTTGCTGACTAAAATACATGCTATGAGGTATTTTTACACATGGGTTGAGTAAACAGATGTGCCCTCCAAGCCGAATAGAGGTTTGCATCATACAAATTCTCCTCCTCCTTCATTGATATTATGAATTGTTATATAAACCTCACTCCCTTGTAGACCACTGCTTTGAGGACCCAGAGGGTGCGGCGGGTAGGGGGTGGGGGCAGTTATCCTCATACACCTAAAGTTTACTTAGCTAATATTTCAATTTAGGTTGACTCCTCCTTTTATTTTTGACACTATTTAAAGTGGAAACCATTTATCTCTGGCTTACTTGGAAAACCAGACCAACTGTCAATATTAGAAGGTACTCATAAAATAAGAGAAATGCAAATAATACAATAATCAGATGTCATTTCACTCATACTGGACACTGTGTCCGCTACAGGCCAGGAGCCCCAGCGCTCCTCACTTCTTGCTGAAAAGGGAGGTTGGCTAGCATGAGACACACATCAGCACTGCCTCAAGATTTTCTGTTTGAGGAATTCAGAGAAAAAAATAAGCTTCTTACTATGTGACTGATTTAAAGCCATGGATCTTTCCCACCTAAAATTAGAATCCTCAAACTTCAGGACAAACTTTGGGATAGTGATTGAAGCCAAGGGATGGTTAGACACATGTGGAGAAGAGGAGATTCTAAAGTTGAGCATGTACAGAGGATAAATTCAGTCCCATTTGGCGGAGCAACCTGAGAGGTGAGAGCAGAGGTAGGATAGGTCGAGCCCTAGACTAGGAGTTGAACGCCTGGGCTGCAACCTCCTCATGGTCACTGAGAGGCCTTGAGCAAGTCACAACCATCTGGAACTAAGCTCTCTCTTCCTCCTGAATGAGGGATTGGGCAGTTTACTTGGAAGGTCCTCTCCAGCCACAAATTTCTGGGATTCCAAGTGTGTCATCACACCAGGAAGTGATGAGTTGGGTAGCTAGAGAGTGACACTTGGGGAGTTTCTGTGGGCAAAGAAATTGGCGAAAGAAGAGGTGGTATTTGCAGACTAAGGAAAGAGAGATTGTCCACCTGCATGGGCAAGAATAGCAACTTCTGGAAACCAGCCTGGGGCTTAAAGGACACCATCATGAGGGCTTTTATATTTATCTTAGAACTGAGTCATCGTAACACCTCTGTGAGGGCCTCAGACAGGTATCTGTGCTGGACTGAAGTTGGAATGTTTCAATACTATCCCAAGAGATTGTGGCTAGAAATCTTAAGACCTGGTTTTTGGCCGGGCGCGGTGGCTCACCCCTGTAATCCCAGCACTTTGGGAGGCCAAGGTAGGTGGATCACCTGAGGGTCGGGAGTTCGAGGCCAGCCTGACCAACATGGAGAAACCCTGTCTCTACCAAAAATACAAAATTAGCCAGGAGTGGTGGCGCATGCCTGTAATCCCAGCTACTCGGGAGGCTGAGGCAGGAGAATCGCTTGAACCCGGGAGGCAGAGGTTGCAGTGATTTGAGATTGTGCCATTGCACTCCAGCTTGGGTAACAAGAGTGAAACTCCGTCTCAAAAAGCAAACAAACAAACAAAAAAACAACATCTGGTTTTCTGCTACCAACTCTGGAACTGCTGACACTGTAATGTTACTCTTTCATTTTCTGGGAACTTCCTTTTCTCAGTAAAGCCAGGAAAATTCTATGAGGTCACTTGGCTAAGAAGCCTTCTCTGACTGATCTAAGCATACATGGATGCTTCCTCTCCTAGGCAATCATGGTATTTTGCTTTTCCTTCCATGTTATACCTATTCAAGGATGATACTTAAAGTCTAAAACAATAGTACTGTCTGCTTTAGAGGTTACATAGGTGACATGGGGGAATGCCAACCTGTGGCTGGTGGCCCCAGCCTCAGGGAGCCCAACAGGCATTGTGCACTTATTCATTAAGGTGTCTCAGTGCCATCAAGTGTGCCGTCTTCCTTGCTGATACTCATGCCTCCCTGACAGGGGAGTAGGATAGGTATAAAGGCTGGTTCCCAGGAACCTGAGTTGACAAGTTGGTGGACTCAAGGTGGCCTCCAGGCAGTGCCAAATATGACCTCTCTGGAACTAAGACAGTACAGTTGGATGGAGGAAGGGAAGACTCAAGGCAATGGCCAGGCAAAAACTGGCAGGAAAGTGTTTCAATTTTTCAACACCTAATAAATTGTATTGGGACACACCAGCTGAATAGCTCAGGGCTGGGACAGAACCTGACACACAGAAGATATTCAAATAATAGTTGTCGACTAACAATTGTTAGTCAATTGTAATTCTAATTGTTGATGAAGTCCTAGCTATAACCAGAGCCAGAGTAACCGTCTTGGATTATATCTTAGTTTCTTAAATGTATTCCTTGAGGGTGATATCACCTGTATTTATGAAATTAAACAATCAGATTCCTCAGCTGTTAGTAGCAGACCCACTGATTTCAGTTAGAATCAGGTCAGTCAGGGCCTCTGTTGGCTGTGACTTGTGCACGTTGACTATGTCTTTTGTTATACATCATAGCTTCTGCTGGCTAATCACGAATTCTGTTGGTCAAACTTGAGTTTTGTTGCTTAATAATGAATTCCGTTGCTTAATCCTAATTTTTGTTAGTTAATTACGACTTTTCTTGATTAACCATGGCTTGATTAGTCATGACTTCTGTTGTTTATGATAGTTAAAGCCGGTAACACAATGAACACCAATTACCGGGATCAGAAAGACAGATCTGTGTTACAAACTGAGTCAAGCATTTTCTAACGGTGGATTTTTCAATCTTCCTACCTCATGCTGTTTGACTGCTGTTATCAAAGAACTGAGGTACAACCAAAAAGGAAAAAGAAAAACTCAATGGTGGAGAAGGCTATACATGCATTAGAGCCATTTGGTTCCTGTTTTAGCAGTAATTATGGAATGCCCATATCTGACTCAGATTACTTCTGTCTCCCTGAGGGTACGAAGTACCACCGTTTCCAGGCATACCTATTATCTACAGTGCAGAAAGAAGCAAAAATCAAAAGGAAAGATAACTGTGTTTTTTACACCTAAATATCCTTCTGTACTCAAATACATAAAATTTATAATTTTCTTGATGGACTCATCTTAAATCACAAATCAAGAAAGGACATGGAGAAAAGTGGTTCATCTCCCTCCCTCCTGCATATTTTGATATGGAATTGGGTTAGGCCATCTTTTCTCCTGTGATACCCTCAAACTGTTGCTCTAGATTTTTTTTCCCCACACATGAACCCTGTTTCACCTTCTAATTTTCAGATGTTACCACACACAGTAATCTCCACTATCTTCCACATGGGGTGATTTCTGTTGGTTTAGATACTGGCCTGGTGAATTGTCTAGTTCAGGCACATGTGGATTTGAACTGTGAGTCAGCCACTCACTATCTGTATGACCTTGAGTGAGTTATACTAAGACCTCAATTTCCTCATCTGTAAAAAAATGATGACAATGTACCTCCTGAGAGAACTGTGTGTATCCAAAGAGGGAATGCATGCAAAGTGTTAGCACAGTCTGGCCACATAGCAGGCGTCCAGTGAATAGCAGCTACTGTTATTGACAACACTTATTTCCTCAAAACTTTTTTTCTGAACAATTTCCCATATACATTCTATGTTTAAAATAAAGATCCCCAAATAGTATACGACAGTGTCCAACCTCTAAACAATATAGGCTCTTGGGGATGGACAACTTCATGATACCAAAGGCCATCTCTATATTTAATTGCTCACTTTTTCATACATTCACCCAATGCCAATTAGAGTAGATGTGGTAAGCTTTCTTGGAGCATACAAAGGTGGTTCCTGTCCTTTCTCAGTATAGAAGAAACAATAAGTCAAGTGAACACTATGTAAGATGCCATCAAGCAGCATGGTAAGAACTTTTATGGAAGCAGACAGTGAAAAACTATCCACTGTAGTGCCTGATCCACATATTGTAGACACATAAAATATTTATTGAGCAAATAAAGGCCTTAGGAATTCAAAGGAGATAGAAGGGAGGAAAACTGGCACTTGATCTCAGTTCTAGTGGAAAAAATAGAATTGGAAAGGCAGGCTTTCCCCCAAGAATATTATGGGTAAGCAACAGAGGTCAGGAGTAAGAAAGTGCAGGGAACAGCCAGTGGTCCAGGTTGGCAGAGATGTAAATGATGGCGTGTGTGTGTGTGTGTGTGTGTGTGTAAGATACAGATGGAAGAGGGGGCTAATGTTTAAACTGGGGAAGATCTTAAAGGCCATGCCGAGTGTTTACTAGAGAGACACTGTACTCTTCTGTGCAGTAGATGGCTAGAGTCAGAATTATATTCTGCCAAGATTGTCCGGGAAGCTGTGATTCATTGACTTCGTCATGCATCTATCTGAAGTAGATATTGAGCTCTGGGTATCAATACAAATACCTAATCCCCTGAGCCTGCCCTTGGGTCTAGGCAGGAATGTAGCCCAAGAATCTTTGCTTCCTAAAGTAACAGTGCAATCTGCTGACTCATATTTAATCATACATTTGCTTGTGAGAATTCATACTGTGGTGTTGTGAATGGAAGTTATTTTTTAGCCTTAGAGCCATTGACATCAGGTTTAACATGTGTGGAATGTACCATGATTGTTTGAAGAAAGGAATTAAGTTGAAGACTTTAAAAAAAATTTTTAAAGGCAATTTGGCACTATGTTTAGTTGTAAAAAGCATTGGATCAGGGGAATCCACCCAAAAAGTGGTGTGGAAAGTACATCTATGTGAACTGGGCTGTTGCAGAGTTAATTTCTATCCCATGCAAAGTTCAAAAGGATAATTTCTCCTTCTAGAGCAAAAGAAGGAAAAGCATTACTTAGTCATATTTTCCTCAGTCATGAAAAGACTCTAAACTCCTCTGAATAAAAAAGTAACCAAATGACCAGCCCAGGTAGTCATTCAGCCATGCAGCAAAGCTGGAGCTCTGCGCAGTGTGACCCCAGGCCAGTAGAGAGCTGCCAATAATGCTCATTTCCAGCCAGTAGTAAATGTTGCCAGTAGGAGGTGAGTGTGGAATAATCCCATCACAGCTACTCTGGGGAAACATGGTTTTTAAACCAGGAAACACGTTGCCTTAAACAAACAAAAAACACCCTCCGGAGAGAGTGGAAGTCTATGCGTGACAACGTCTGAGAAGTTATTCATAGCAAAATTTGGGGGGAGAAAGAGAAAAGTGAAGACCTTTTCACCCCACTAGAAGACAATGGGTGAGAGGGAGGGAGAAAGTAGAAAAACAACCTATCATTTTGATGACAGTGAGTTTCCTTCTAGGCAGGGAGGGTGGGCATAAATGTAATGAAAAGAACACTGAACAAGTCAAGTTAGAGGGGGCCAAACTCCAGGACACAAAAAAGAAAAAGACCCCAAATCCATACTCCAAACAAGAAAGCTGAGTTGTCTCAAGGGCAAAAGCTGAGAGTTGTTTATTTTTATATATATATATATATAAAAAAAAAGGTAATAAATCCCCACCAGGACATGGTCCCAGTGCTGGGGACTTAGTAAAGGTGTAGCCATGGCTTCTATAAGATCTGTCAGTCTATAGCACCTCTTGCCTGCTAACTTGGAGGGTATCTTCTGGTCTTTCACTGAGAATGTGACCATGTATTTTAGCCCTAAAGGTCTCCTTTCAATTCCCTCGGTCTAGAAGCTTCCTCGGCACACTTACTCTTACTATCAGAAAAGAAAGACTGAATTTTGAAAATATGCAAAGAAAAATGGTTCTAAAGAAGGCAGAGATTACAGGTTTAGCAAAACATCATCACTGTGAAAGCAAATCTTTCAAGAAGAATATGATTACAGCATTTTCCTGGATTTTGTCAGGTGAATCCTTGAGAGCTGAACCTCTGTTAGACCCAGAGACCACAGCTCTCAATCCTTTTAATCCCCAATTAATTAAAACTCCCTGAGAATACCAACAAAAAGATGGCCCATGTTCTTAACTCAGAACCTGAACTCACATCATCAGACACCAAGGTCTAAACTTCCGAAGTCTATGATATCCCAGGAAGGGCATGAAGCCAATGTATTCAGTTCATAATGTTCTTTATTTTAGAGGAACATGAGCCAGGGAAGAAATGTTACTAGGTAATGTAAACTGGAAACCAATAGTAAGGAGAGATTACTCAGTTGGATAAAATGTCCTTTAATTTAGGTGAAAATATATCTTTTTCAATTTCCAAAACATGACCTTGGATACCATACTTTTTAAATGAGCAGGTATCATATAGGTCTGATTATCATAACCCCACTTTAATTGGTAGGCAACAAGTCCACCAGGTTTTGTGACCAATTATCTCAAAACAAAATTTTCAGGGAGCAAGTTTCACAAGGCAAGTAAACACTGCTAAACTGTCTTCAGAAAGTGAAGAGCTGTGTTCTGGGCAGGGCATGTGACTGTGCAGTCCTACAGGACCTTGCACCTAGAAGGGCCCAGAGCTTGGTTTACTGCTCTGCTGTTACTGTCTTAAAATTCAAAATAATTTAATTTTTTAATTTTTTTTTTTTTTGAGGCAGAGTCTCACTTTGTTGCCCAGGCTGGAGTACAATGGTGCAATCTTGGCTCACTGCAACCTCCGCTTCTTGGGTTCAAGCGATTCTTGTGCCTCAGCCTTCTGAGTAGCTAGGATGACAGGCACCTGCCACCACACCTGGCTAATTTTTGTAATTTTAGTAGAGACAGGGTTTCACCATGTTGGCCAGGATGGACTTGAACTCCTGGCCTCGAGCGATTTGCCTGCCTCGGTCTCCCACAGTGTTGGGATTAGAGGCATGAGGTACCATACCCAGCCCTAAATAAGTTTTGAATAAGAGACAAGCATTTTCATTTTGTATAAAGTCCTGCAAACTATGTAGTCAGTCCAGGCTATAGAATATCATCTACAGCAAAAGTATTCAACCTCTTTTTCCTTTATGAGGATGTGGCAGTCTTGGATAGTCTCTCTTCTCTTGTGGTTGACCTTATGTCTAAAGACTGCAGATCAGACAGAATTAAGTAGTTCACTGTAATCACACTCATTCTCCCACAGGATTCCCTTGGGATGCCTCTGAGAAATTCCAAGACCTGAGTAAGAGCTAGAAAGAGAAACCTTACAGCAGGGGTTTTATGTTTTACTACTGGGCTTTATTTCTCTAGTATAAAAGGGACTTGGGGGTGGGGGTGCAGAGGGAGTGGGAGAAGCCAAAAGAACACAAAGAACTTCTTTGAAACTAGATAAAATTTCCTTCGAAACAGCACACACATCTAGGCACAGTTTCAAGAGGATATCTAAAAGCTCATCATAAATCCCCTAGGTGTCTCTGACCACTACTTGGGAGCCACTGAAATAAAGGTGACTTAAGAAGAAGGTAAAGAGTATGAGGTTGAGTAGTTACCCAAAGAATTTCTGTGCAGTAGGCTAAATATCGTAAATATGATATCTTGGGGACTACTTTATCTCTTCTGTAGAGTTTGAAGTAAGATGTGGCAGGAAGAAAAACTGCATGACAAGGGGAAACAAAGCCTCTAAAATGGAAGATTTTGCTCTTCTCCACATGCTTTCTTTAAATCTGGTTCTGAGAATTTGAACCAACTAAAGACATCTGTTTTCTAAATTACTTGGGTCAGTTATTTTGTGCCCTTCCTTGGTGAAATCCATAGTTACCGATCTATTATCAGGATTACTCTAAATATAACACGGCAAGAAGCCAATGAATTTTAAGTTTTTAAATTTTCAATTATTTTATTGAAAAAAAAATCCAACAAAATAGCTGCTCAGCTACAGCCCAGGAGTTAGTGGACCCCAGCTGCTTTGCACATTAATTACTAAATCTCATCTGGACCCAAATTAAATGTTCTCATCTGTACTGAGAAGGAGGGGATAAAAAGGTAAGCAGAAGGAGAGAGAGCCAAAACATGCTCAAATACACTGAAACTCTTTACCAAAGAGCATGAATTTTAAAATCTCTTTTAGAAGTTTGGTATGCAACATTTGGCCATTAACAAAACCAGAACATGGCTCTATCATAACATGCTGGTTGACGGCAAGGCACATCACCATGGCAATGCTGCATATTGCATAATTCAAAGGCCTCTCACAGACCCAAATAATTATGATGTACTTGTATTGCTTTATGATGTTAAGGACCTAAATTAGTACAGAAAAATAAATGCTTGTCTAGAGCTTGGTGAATTTTTTCCAAGTCTATTTAATTTTCAGGGCCATGTTGGGATCTTCTCGCTGGAATTTTTCTCACTTATACATGGTTCCATCCTGAACCTGGAGTAAAAAGGAAAAACTCATAGAGTCTATGAGAACGGGGCAAGGAAAGCTAGTCAGACATTTACATTTAAGTCAAGTCTGACAACTGAAAAATAACAGGGATTTATCGGGTGTAGCCTTCTGCTTCTCTTCACCACAGACACTGCTCTGACAGTGCAAAAATCTCACTAAGTTTATTGAGAAAATATTACTTAAGCTCCAGCTCTCAAAATGGATTCGGTCCTTGTATGGAAAAGCTGTGGTGAGTCCAGGCTGACGCCTGATAATGCTAAGAGTATCGACCTCTACACACTGAGATCAGCGATGAAATGGTTTAAAGCCCACCTGCCCCTCAAAGTTGCTCATGCCTTTGTCCAGCCATACTTACCCAGGCCCCCCAAACCTAGAGTGTTCTCTCTCTGCTCAGTGCCTTTCCACAGGCCCTAGGACTTGGAAGTCCTTTCCCCGCCTTGTTCTTTGGTTCAGGACTGCTCATGCTCCAAAATACAGCCCCCAAGAGGGGTCAGGCTCCCACCAAGCCCCCACTACCCGCATATGCTGTTGGAACACTCTCTCTACAACAGTGCAACAATTGATCTTTGTGTCTCTTTCTTCTTCGAAACAGGAGTCCTCTGCAGGCAGGGATGTAACAATCTTTTTTGTGATGGAGTATATGCAACTTTTATAATTAAAAAATAATATCATATGGATAGTCCATGTAGAAGGAAAAGGAAGAAAAGGAAGATCAGCAAAGAAACGTAAATTTAAACCAAAATACTGCACATGAAGGAAAGGAAAAAGGAAGTTATATTTTCATTGGTAAAACTCTAATATCATAAATTCAGGCAGCAATGTTAACTTACTGATTTATCCCAAATTCCCCTCTTTCTTATTCCAAATTAGCAAAAAATAGGCTCAAATTTCACCCACAGGCTTCTCTTTCTTGATCCTTAAAATTAAAGTAGCTATATTATGTCAGTACAGTGCCAAGATTTGAAATTAAATAGGTCCCCAATGCAAAAGAAAAAGTTCTTTTAAACAACATGAACTTGTCTGCAATTAGCACATTATAGCTTCCACCTAAGCACCATGCTATATGAAAATACACTCCTGGAGCTGCTGCTGTTTCAAAGACCTTAAGTTGTGCACTTTCTGAAGTTGTTTTGGAGGAGAACATTTGGCAGAACACACACAATTAATTTTTTAAGTGTTACCTCTCTGCTTTTCCATTTCATACCTGACTTTAGTTGATAAAAAGAGGAGCAGCCTTTTGATTACACTGGAGAGAAGGGGAAAAACAGTCTCCGTAATAAAAGAGGTACCTGCCAATTAGTTAGATTGTTCTCCAGTTTTCAATTAAAGGCAGCCTAATGGATGTAGGGGGACCTGTTTTATTTTCCCTGACAGAGCCCTTATTTTTAAACTCTTAGCTTCATTTTCCAAAATTGCTGGCTTTAGACAGAAGAAACATATATCTTGAGTGAAAAGCTGTACTGTTCTTCTTCTATTTCCTGTATCAAAATTACATTCTTCTCCTCAGTGGCTACTTCCCATCTGGCCCACAAAGCTTTCTGCTGCCCAGGATGGGCTTGTTAACGGATGGTGGTCCCTGATGCTATAACCCTTCCAAAAGATGGGGTGTCAGACCCTGCCCCCAGGCCAGGAAGCCTCATCTAAGAGCTTTGGGGGTGTTTCAGCCTAATTTTGCTTTCCTCAGGTGATCATTCCATGGAACGTCATTTACCTTTCTCATTTTCTCCAGTAGGACAAAAGAGATAGCTTAGGAGGGAGTGTTTATTTTGAACTCATCCAAAAGCACTTCAGTCTCTCCTAAGCATCTGCCTGTGGATGAAATTTGGGAATTATTTTCCTTAGATGAAACAGGACTGAACATTTCCTTGGACATGGCTGGTCTTCTTCCTTGGAACACACACGTATTCAAGATTGATATTTTTATTCAGAGTTTTCTCAAATGAATAATTAGGAGATGTTCACAGGCAGGTGCAGGAAAAAGAGCCGGGCCCCCATAAATCATGATTAAACTACATTTAACCACCAAAGATCTGAACCACCTATTGTTAACAGCTTAGCAGTTTTGTTTCTGTGGGATAGCACAGTCCCCAGACTTTGGGGAATTGTGGGGCCAGCTCCCCATACTGTCAACAGTAGTTATAGCAGCTGAATAAATCCCTCCAGATTGGACCAACCACTCCCTCCAGGCTGGAAAATAAGCCATGAATCACATTATCCTGGTAACTTGAGATTTAACATATCTATAGAGGGAAGATATAAAGCTTCATATATTAATTCATATTTGTTTTCAACATCACCTTAAGTTTACTTGGTTCAAACCAAAGATGGCTACAAGAGGCACATTAGAACAGAGCATGATGCCTTAGTGAGCATTAGAATAGACCTCATGAAAGCACCAGGCAGTGACACAAAAGTAACGCTTTCATCCTGCCAAGAAAACAGAAAGGGGTTTTAGGAGCCCCTCAGAAGGAGATTCTGAATTAATCTGTAATTTCAGGTTTCCAAATGGCTTTTATGAGCCTGCTTACTCAAAGTATTTCAGAACATCATCTCTTTTAATTTTTAATTTTTATCCATGCAAAGCTCCAAAAATATACTGATCTGAATCATTGCCTCTCATCTTGTTATCTTAATGGGAGAAGGATAGAGTATCATGCCGGCCATTCCGCATTAGGTGTCCTCATTTACAGATTGAAAAAAAAAAAGTGCCGGACATAAATTATTTAAAATCTATTGTATCAGTGTGTGTTCTGTAAGCATTCACTACCGGCAAAGCAGACAGATTATTTTTCACTTTTAATTGTGTTGATACCTTATCTGCTTTGTTGAAAGCAGAGAATGGTAGGTGAAACCACATCGCACGTTGAGGAACAGAGAAGCAATGGGGTCTATTATTTAAAGCCAAAGTAACCCATTTAGTGGACATAACTTTAACACACTTCCATGGAAGCGAAAACCTGGAGTTGCTATTTACGTCTGTAATGTGTGTCTATTACTGTGTCAAACGCGACTGAGGGTAGCACAGGGCCAGGCTCCTTAAGGAAGCTGTTAGCTGACTGCATCAGGGACACCGGACACCTCACATCACCATCCCAGCACAAAGGGAGACAATGTTTGTGACTGAGCAGGGGAACTAGTCCAGCATCCCTCCTCTCTCTCCTCTCCAAGTCTCAGGTGTGTTGTAAAGCAATGTAAATCAGAGGTCATCATAGGTATACTTGACCTAATCCAAACCTTGTCCTAATCTAAGAAAAATATTTAGACTAAGAAAAATACACTTAGATAATAAAATTAATAATCTGTGACTGGAACCTGATTGAAATAAAATTATACAGAGGGATACAAGGATTCATTATTAGAAATTCAAAATTTGTCCCTGAAATTTGTCCCATTGTCCCTGAAGACCATCATCAGGAAATGTACATATGTGCTGGATATATCAGAATGTAGTCAAAAAAGTTCTTCACCATTATCTGAATTTAAAAGACCCTTCCAAACTCAGCAACTTAGGAATTCATTTGGGTGAAGTGGCAGATGATGGTAGGGTATATACAGATAATGACTATAGAATTGTTCTGATGTAGTTTATTAAGTTGAAGACCTGTCAGAACTCTAGCTTTCTGTATCCTCGGCACCAAATCCAGCACCTTGCCTGGCATTCAGTAAGTATTTGCTCACATGGATGGGTGGAAGGTTGCATGGGAGAGTGACTTTGTTGGCCAAATATCCTCTGCCAGGGCTGTAGGATGGCTGAAGTAACTTCTACTTCTACCCAAGTAGAAGTCCAAAGGGCTCTAGGCTAGTCTACTCTCTTCCTTTAACTGGCTTTGGACTCTGAGCAAACTGTTGAACCATTTCTGTAGTTCCGTTTCACAAGTCTGAAATGATCTCTACATGCCTTCTAGCACTGATATTTGAGATTTCCACACGTCTTATTAAAGGAACACACACTCAGCATGTCTCCAATATAAGCCTTAGTTCTATACCTTTTGTGACACATGGCTGGTTTGGTAAGATGCAACGAGCTAAAGAAAGCCCAGTCTCCCAAATGTGGGCCCTTTTTGCATTGACTCAAAATCCAGCAAAATACTCAAGTCAATAACCAGACACAAAATGGAAATGCATCATATCTGATATTTGTGAGTTTCATTTCCACACTGTCAAATATAATTCGTGGCAACCCACTTCAGCGAAAGCCCAATGTAAGCCACTGCACTGTTCTTACCCTCCAAACTCCACAACCCCAACCAGTGTGAGCTTCAAATTGAACTCCTGACCTTTCCAGCAATTATCCCCAGAATCTAGACAGCCCCATCATCACCTCAAGCCAACGTGTGAGAGGAGCAGCAGCCAGGAATGCTCTGCCTCTGTTCCCGAAGGGAACCAGAGTGAGAGAGAGGATCCTGCTTTCCTTTCCATCTGCTTTCTCCAATAAAAGGCAAAAAATAAATGGAAATGAAAAGTATACAATTAAAAAAAATTACGTTTAACTTCCTTTTGCTAATGTCTGTAAGATGATTTTTGGCTTGGCAGGAGACTCCAGATGGGCCGTGTAATGAATATAATTTAATACAAAGAACCGGAGTTCACAGAAACACATTTTTCCAAGTCTGAAGGTAGTGGGTTGTCTCACACTGTTTAATGCAAAACACCAGGACAAGTCATTGCATTTATTTGCTGTTGCACATTGGCCTTTAAACCTAATATGAATGGGGCTAGACCTGAAGCCATGAAACCAGAAGCTGTCACTCTCTGAGATGAGGCTGGCACCAGTGCACACTCACCCAAAAGGCCAGAGACCACTAACCACTCAATGTGTTTTTCCTCTGGGGTCTGAGGATTTATATCGCCAATTAAGGCCATAATGAGTGCCCCAAGTTGACCTCCTAGGAGCAAGAATTAATTAAGCACAGTATTTCTTAGTAAAGAATGACATTTTTCCAAACGAGTTATATAAGGTAGCCACATTTTCTGATATTACTGTGCTTCTATGTACAATTCCTAATTGTTAACACAAATAGAATATTCCAGGAACACAGCTTAGTTTATGTTTTTAATTTGACAGTAAAAGAAAATAATTTTTACTTTTATCCTTATTTTGGAGGCAAAGAGAATGTTTTGAGTGTATCGTGTGTGTGAAACACAAAATTATTTACATTAGTAACATAATATCACTTCTTTCAATTATTAATATGACTATAAATGAAGGAAGCTAAGACTCATATTTATAACCTTCCCAGCTTTCAAAAATGAAAAGTCATGTTTTAAACCCAGTTGTTCTCCAGAATTCGTATATTTCCATAAATATTGCAATGGAGGTTAAAAAAATAGGTTAAAGCTTCCATTTTGTAAACTACACCTTAAATAGCCTCATCCAGGGGTTGGCAGATTTCTGTAAAGGGCCAAATAGAAACTCTTTAAGCTGTGGGCCAGAGACTTAGCTGCAAATACTCAACTCTACCATCACAGAATGAAAGCAATCATAGACAATACAGAAATGAATGGATTGGCTGTGTACCAAGAAAACTTTATAAACACTGAAATTGAATTTCATATAATTTTCATATGTTATAATATTAAAAAATTTTTCAAGCATTTAAAATGTAAAAAAAAATATTCTCAGCTCTTGGCCATACAAAAACAGGCAGCAGACCAGGTTTAGCCTATGGGCCATAATTTGACAACCCCTGGCTAAAACATATGTGTATTTTGTAGTAATCAGTGAGGTTGGAGAAAACACGGTCTCTATCTCACTCTCTGACACATGTACACACGTACACATACACCCTAATTACCAACATCATGGTCTCAGAAACTATTGATGTACTACAGAAAAAATGTGGCTTCAAGCATGTCTCTTTTGCTATGAACCAGGACATGAAGAAAACCTCAGCCTTGAAGAAACGTTACGAGGGTGGTAGGAAAAAGAGACCTCTTTCCTCCTCGCCCTTTCTCATAAAGAAAATTCCCACTCTAAATTAGAAATCATGTCTTTCCCTCCTTTAAGGAGTTAACATAGCCAGCACAGATCTGGAAATCCCTACAGCCTACTTGCCAATTAATGTATTTAACTCTAAAGAGCAGGAGTTTTTTAATTTAGCTCATCCATCACTAACGGAACATTTTGGTAGAAAATATTAGGATTTCCAAATAACTTTATAGCTCTGTAAATTGCCAACATACCATCTGCAATTGAATTAACATTTATAACCAAACTGAAATAATAAATAAAGCAAATTATGCTGCAAATATTCGTGAGTGCCCAATATGCACTTGAGAACGATAATTAGCATTTTATAATCACGCTTCATTTTCTTTATACAACTCCCTGTCACATTAATGATAAAATATTTTAAACTGTGCTCTATCAGCAAATGGTAGTACAATCTCTAGATTAGCCATTAACTAACATGGAGAATGAACACCGTTTGTGCTGCTGACATTATACATCCAGAAGTTTTACTCATAATCACATCCTCCAGTCTCCCTTGCTCTTATCTCTGGGTTTTGTTTTGTTTTGTTTTCCTATGCTACCAAAACAAGGCTGAGAAAGCCAGCGCTTCATTTGCACCATCTGAACCTGAAGCTCTATGGGAACTAAAGCCACACACTCTCTTTTTTTGAGTTAAAAAAAAAAAAAAGAAGAAATATGATTTTAAAATTTATGACTTTCTGATCTAGAAAACCAGGGTCTAGAGGTCAAGAAGCTTAAGTCACTCAAATGGAATAACTCTTGTCCTCAAATAATTCCAAAGTTCTCTCTTATTATCATCTGACATCTTCTACCATAGTATGTGTGGTTCTTTTTCTAGGTTCAAATAAATATTAACTCGACTAAATAAACTAGTAAAGACTATATATGCACACATATTTTTTCAACTAAAATTTCTACCAATTAGCAAAATTTCCCCAAGTTTTCCCATTATCTTCCTTGAAAATCAATTCCCTTAAAACAATTGTGTCCCGATGCTTTCTTGAATCATTTCTGCCTCTCGCTCCATCTCTGTTTGCACTTGACATTTTGGGGTTCTACTGCCTGTGTCGCTTGGCTGTAATTCTCACATCTCTTTGTTCCAGGGCTGTTCTGTCCACTAAGTAGCCACTAGCCATATGTAGCTATTGAGCACTTGAAATGTGGCTCATTCAAACTGAGATGTGTTAGAAGTGTGAAAGTTAACATCAAATTTTGAAGACTAACTATGAAATTACTATGTAAAAATATCTCAATAGTTTTATATTAAATGTTGAAATAATTTTTTGGTATTTCTGTACACAATGTACATTAGTAAAATTAACTTCATTTGTTTCTTTTTAAAAATGTGGCAGCTAGAGGGCTAGGCGGGTGGCTCACGCCTGCAATCCCAGCACTTTGGGAGGCCGAGGCGGGCAGATCATGAGGTCAGGAGATCGAGACCATCCTGGCTGACATGGTGAAACCCCGTCTCTACTAAAAATATAAAAAAATAGCTGGGCATGGTGGCACGTGCCTGTAGTCCCAGCTACTCGGGAGGCTGAGGTAGAAGAATCACCTGAACCTGGGAGGCAGAGGTTGCAGTGAGCCGAGATCACGCCACTGCACTCCAGCCTGGGAGACAGAGCAAGACTCCATCTCAAAAAAAAAAAAAAAATGTGGCTGCTAGAAAATTTAAAGTTACGTGGGTAACTTAGATTTGTTGTTAGCATATTTCTGTTGAACAGTGCTGGTCTACTGGGTTCTAAATGCAGTGATGCCTGAAACTTTTTGTTGAGTACATACTCTGCTATTGACCAAAATGATTATTTTTGAAAGGCCAAATCAAGTAAAGCTTTTGATCAAATAAATCCTACATGAGTGTCATCAGGCAACTCCAGAAATTTCAAAGAGCAGTAATCTTTGTCTCAGCCTGAATACAGTCATATTTTTATTGCGACAAAGGTTTGATAAGCCAGACATACCACTTGAATATAGAAGGAAAGTGGAAATGACTGTTTCCATTATGAGCTGCTATGTGCTAAGCATCCCCATATGTCCAGCCAGGTTCTGTAGGTAAAAAAAAAAAAGGGGGGCTGAAAGCAGAGGCTTCTCATTGTAGAAGTAGTCTAGTGGTTGTGGGCTTGGGTCCTGCTGCCAGACACCCTAGGTTCAAGTTCAGCCTCTGCCTGTTATTAACTGTGTGATCTCAGACAAGTTACATAATCTCTCTGTGCCTTACCTTGTCTTTTAAATGGGGATAGTACTACTTTCTATCTTGTGGGATTGTTATGAATATTAAATTTGTTAATAGCCTAAAACAGTACCTGGCAGAGCATAAGTAGTCAAAAAATATCTGCTGTTATTATGATTACTAGTCTTTACTGCCTTTAAAGACAGACAGAAGTGTTCACAAAGCAAATGGAAGTGGTAAAAGGTGCAAAGAAAGCTAAAAACAAAGAGTAAGGTGAGACCAGGAAAGAAGGTAAGTTGGATGTAGGTGAAAAGAAGAGGAAAAATGTCTGCAATGTACCACAGGGACAATATGGTAAAGATGCACAGAAGCACCATCCTGCTAGGACCATTCACACAAACCATGCCTGCCACCAGCTGATAGGCTGATTCAGTGACCATAACAGACAGGTTCTGCATGCTTAACCGAGGGAACAATCTGTTAATTCTAACAGTTTATGGATTTGCCTTTTAGGTTATAAAAGAAAAGCACATTTCTGGACTAGCTTCTGGGCTAGCTTTAAAAATATTCGGCCAGTGTTTTTCATAATTTTTTAAATGCAGAAGAATTCAAAAAACATAATTCTTTTATTTTCATCCATTATTTCTTCCTAGCATTTACGGCAGAGGTTGCAAACTGCTAATCTCCAAACTGAATTGAGCTAACAGACATGTTTATTTTGGCTCAGTGGTGGCCGACACAGTCTTTTAAAAACTTTTAAATACATTGACAACACTTAAAGAGTAGATTTAAAATATGCAAGAGATTGACTTAATGTTCTTTCCTAATATTTCTTGCCTAATCATTGTATGATCTGAGTGTTTTTTAGTAGTGAAATGTCTGGAGAACCAAAAAATACCTTGAAAAAGCCATAATCCTCAAGTAATAGAGGAATTCTCTTGAAATATTGGAAAACCTGGCAGTGCTAGTTCCACATTCCTGTAGGGCAGTGGCTCTAAAATGTGGTTCCTGGGCTAGCACTCAGCATTCCCTGGGAGCTTGTTAGAAATGCACATTTCTAGACCTCCTAAACCTGAAACTCTGGGAATGGGACCAACTAATCGATCCTTTGACAAGCCATCCAGGTGATTCTCATCATCCTAAAGCTTGTACTCCACTGAGGCATGCAGTAGCAAAGAATTAGAAGACAGCTACTATCTTTGCTACACTCCCCACCACCCTCTACTGTACCAAATCAGCCTGCATTATTTACTTACCTGCCCTGCCCTCCCAATAAAGACACCTGATTTCTCAAACCCAATAATAAAAATTAACTCTAATAAGAAAAAGTAAATACAACCTCTCAATGGGCTGGTTTCTGAAGAAAATGATCAGGTATCCTTTCATCTAAACTCAACTAAATGGATTGGACTATACAGTGACTCTCACCTTTAGAATTATATGAAACATCACCAAAATGCATACTTGCAATACTTTCAAGGACTAACGAACCAGATAATGTTAAAGATGGCAGTTAGTTACCTTAGCTACCATTTGAACCTAACCTGGCTCATGACATAGGTAGAAAATCATGTTCCAAAAGGAAAAGGGAAAGAGAAGTAACCGGGAGGTTCACAGACTTGGCCCAGGTGCTACACCCTACCTGGAAAATGTTGCAGCAACAGCATCTACTTATAGAGCTGTTATGAAGATTAAACAAGTTAAAAATATGGGTCTGGAATATAGCAAATTCCAGATACGTGCTCTTGGCACTAAAGAAGCACTGTGTATATACTACATTGTCTATTTCTCAAAATTATTCCAGTGCTTGTATGTTATTACACAAAAGATGAAACTGGATTTCAGTGGTCTGTCCAAATGATGGAGCCAAGATTTGAACCCAGGCTATCTGATTCCCAATCCAATGGAAATTACTGGCTTAGGCTAAGGGGCTGCATACCAGTAATAGGAAAAGCAGAATCACACCCCTCTATAATATTCTGCCTCACCAAAATTGAGTCTGTTGTGAAATATGCAAATCTCTCACTTCCAAACAAATATAACCAAGTTTTTTATTTATTATTATTCAAGGGTAATGGGCATTTTGTGGCTCATTCAAATTCTTTTCCAGCTTCCTCGTTATTGCACTGCTGGTAATGTATGCATGGGAGCAAGAGGAAGGAGGAAGTCATATCAGTCTGTTTCACTTCCATGTGGCTGTTATTCAAAAACATCCAGTAGAAGAGGGGTTGAAAGATGCAGTGGAATTAACGTGACCTGTTGTTTCTGTGATCAGTGATAATCCAGCTTCCTTTATGAGAGATGATAAAGCCTTGGTAGGTGGTAATAAAATGTTTGAACCAAGTATGAGATTTGAAGACTACCAAGTCTTCAACTCTGACTAACCAAGTAACAATTCAGAGCTGTCAAAAACACTTCCATCATTCTCTAGATCTCCTTAAAATCCATGAAATTCAATACTTTCAAAAGTCGTCACATGTACTTATAAGGAGTCGAACAAAATTCAGCACATTCTATTTCATTTTGTGTTTAAATTTTAAATAGGAACAAATTAATAAATAGCTCTTGGGGTTTTAATCTAATTTGAAATGTAAAAAAGAAAAATAAAATTCATGGTCAGAGACAGACATGGACTGCATAATACCATGCACAACAAAGTTGAGATTTTACAAAGCAGCCATTTAAGATAGAGTAAGACACTTTTCATTTCATAATATGGTATTACCATACTGAAACCAATGAACACACCATGATAGATTCACTGAGTAGTTTTTAAGTAAATACCCCTGCATATTATCTCATTGCCCTTCCCTTGACACACTGTACTTCACAAAAATTCATGTCCAAGTTCAAAGGCAAAAAAAGAAGACAGACAACATTTTTTCAACAGCCCAGCCTCAGAAATATGTACAGAATTTATGCCTGTTTCAAGTGCTCTTTCTCCTTTACCAGAGGGTACAATTAAAGGCCCACAGACAACTTCCAAATGCAGGCCAAAGAGAATTTTGGTCAGAGTCAATAGGAGTTCACCACCCTGACCATGCACAGGAATAGCTCTCCCCAAAAGGAATAAATAACTATTTTGGCAGGGAGCACCCTGAAAACACAAGGACTGGAGCAGCTCACATTAGAGCACACATTTGGTAAAAATAAAAAGTTCACTCAGTGGCCTAGAATCAATATGAGAATAGTGATATGATCTGATGCAAGCCAGGAGAAAGGAGGGGGCCTGAACTTCAGACCACTCCCTGAGAGATCAGCTTGCGGTCTGTTTCCATAAAGCTGGCAGAGCCAGGTGTCACATGGGCCTTCTGATTTCTTCTTTTTCTCCCTGTGTCCATAGACGTCATGTCAATACTAAGGGTACCGCATTTTTCTCAGTTACCAGGAAAGCCAGAACGCACTCACAGCAGCTTAAAGGTGGGTGGTAGCCACATGTCCATCTGCCATTTAACTCAGTGAGTGTGTGCCCTGAAGTAGGGCAAGATGAGTGGTGGGAACCCACAGCTCCCTCAGTCTGTCTCAGTTCCCATCTGCTTTTCAGAATGAGCCACTAGTCTTCCTAGGGCACAGAGATGCATATTTTTCCTACAACAGGCTCTTAAGAACAAGCCACCTGCTTCATCTGGCATCTAACTGAAGAAAGAGCCTGTGATTCAAAACTAAACTCAGTTTGCAGCAGCTTGGATTTTCCAAAGATGGCCACAATAATAGCTCCTTCCCAGATGCTCTTTTAAAGTGACTATGGCACTATCCCAATGAAAGGAGAGTTTATGTCCCCTCCTCTTGTATGTGGATGAACCTGTGGCTGCTTTAACCAATAGAATTTGACAGGAGGAACACTATGGGACTTCCAAGGCTAGGAAATAAAAGGCCATGTGGCTTCTACCTTGTCCTCTGCAACCCTAGTTTTTGGACCCCTGAGCCCCCATGCAATAGGTCTCATAACTCTGAGACCGCCATTTTGTAAGGAGGCCCAAGCCACATCAAGAAGCTACTTGTATTGATGCTCCAGTTAGCAGTTCTAGCTGAGGACTTAGCAGGCAACACCAACTACCAGACCTGTAACTGAAGACAACTCCAATACCTACCAGACACTGAGTTACTCCCAGATGTTGACTGTCATCAGCTGGGCCCCAGATAGCAGGAAGCAAAGACAAATCATCCCCACTATGCTTACATAAATTCATGACCCACAATCTGTGAGCCAAATAAAAAAGTTTTACGCCATTAAGATTTGTGATGGTTTGTTATACAGCGATGGTAACTGGGACACGCCTTGGGTGATTTAAGGGTCATTTTAACCATATACAATATTTACCTCATATGCTTATTCTAGAAGTTAAACCCTGAGGGAGAAGGGATTCCACTCTCTGTCTTACTTACATAATATAGCTGTTATAAAAAGTAAGGAGATGTTGCATACGTACAGCCTCAATAAACTGCAGTATGCAAGTACTTGTAGTAATTATAGGATTTATCACTTCAAAATGAACAGAAGGCATCTGTTATTTCACTGTTGTATATGAAAAACAGGGGAAGACCAATATTTGAAACCCAAACCCAGTTCAACTTGAGGCTAAGAAGTAACCTTAATAATTGATAAGTTCAACCATTGCGTAAAGGAAATAGTCACCCTTGGCAGACACCAAAAAGCCATCTCATCAGGTGGCAAACTGAGCCCCAATGTTGTTCTTGAGTCACCTACCCCATGCCCAAGAGCAGTATGGCAATAGGCAGCTAGGAAGAGACAGCAAGACAGATGGGGCGGGCACCTCTGCATACCTCTGAGTGCTCAGATGAGCATTTACTTTCCTAGAAATAAAAATGAGGCTGGGCGCGGTGGCTGACGCCTGTAATCCCAGTACTTTGGGAGGCTGAGGTGGGCGGATCATGAGGTCAGGAGATTGAGACCATCCTGACTAACATGTTGAAATCCCGTCTCTACTAAAAATACAAAAAGCCGGACGCAGTGGCGGGTGCCTGTTGTCCCAGCTACTTGAGAGGCTGAGGCAGGAGAATGGCATGAACCCGGGAGGCGGAGCTTGCAGTGAGCAGAGATAGCGCCACTGCACTCCAGCCTGGGCAAAAGAGCGAGACTTCGTCTCAAAAAAAAAAAAAAAAAAATATGAAATGAATAAAGGATGCCTATTGACATTTTCATTCTTCCTTTCTGATCTGTTAGGACATACTTGGCTAACAATATCCTAAACATCTCCTCCATTTGCCCCACAGCTATTGTCCTGTGATAACTTGGATCTAGTACAAATGTGCTCTAATTCTGTGTTTTCTCCCACCTCTTCTACATACTATTTATTACTGAGTCATTCAACAAACATTTATCGAGTGCCTACATCATGCCAAAATTTGTTGTGGGTGCTGAGGATACAGAAGTGAACAAGACTTACAAAGTTCCTATTCTCATAGCACTTACACACTAGTGGGAGAGAAAAACAGTGACTAAGTAAACTATTCATGAAAGAGTTTCAAATAGTAATCAGTACCACAATGAAAGTTCCACTACAGGAAACTTGCAACCTCAGGATGGCTGCCAGCACTTCTACTCCAGGGAAGACTCAACATGCCACAGTGGAAAAAAACGGTGATTATACAGAATGGGACAGCTGTAGGCCCATGACTGGGTCTCTCACATAAAGACAAGGATAGCAGATGCCCTTTAACTGCTTGGGGAGGTCCCAGAAAGGCAGGGGAAACTATAGAAAGGTAAAATGAAAGATATATTATGATCATATTCAGTTTGGAGAGAGGCAATTTGGGGTGCCACACAATGTTTTGTCCTAAATCTACCCTATAAACTATTCTTAAGAAACTTGTAAAAAGTGTCTGCAGAGAATGGAGTGTAAAAATAGAAGGCACAGCCAAATAAGAGTATCTCTACTCAAAAGGCTTTACATAAACCTCTTATTAAGGGCCCCAAAGAGTTTGATATTGCTGGGGAGGGGACCCTTTATCCAGTGCATATAAATGCAGCTGTGCAAGACAAGTACACTGAGAACCACATGGTTATGGGAAAACAGACAATCATTGTAATTCTTGGAGCAGAAGAAAGGAGTAAACATTGGCAACTGCCCATTCTCCTTCTTCTAGACACACGGTATGTTTGCATTTTCATCTATGCCATTTGGATTAGGCGAGGCCAAGAGAATTGCTTTAGTCAATGAATTGTGAGTGGAAAAGATGTGTGTGAGATTCAGTAGAAAGATACCAGTGCAAGTGGGCAATTCTCCATTGTTCTTCCCCTTAATGCAAGGGCCAGTGATTTTCTAAATGGAGGTGACTCCATCAGTCTTGGTCCTTGAGTGAAGGTAACATGGAGTAGAACTATCTATCCAAAATGGACACATGGTGTGAGTGACAAATAAACAACCACTGTTTTAAGCCATTGTAATTTTGAGTTTGTTCCTGCAGCATAACCTGGCCTTACCATGACTAAAATGGGAAGTTAGGGCCTCAATTGTGAATGGAAGAAAGGATGTTACTGTGAGAGTAACAAATCCACATTCATTTCCAGCAGGAGTAATAGCATTGCAGAGCCAAGGAGACTGATCTCGAAGGCTACTTTAGAACGTTATTGGTCAACGTGGATATGGCAGAGGACTTCCATGAGAGGAGAGGTGACTTGGGTTCCAGCAAGGATTCAGAAACAAAGATTTACCCACATCCATTGACTGTGCTCCCCAGATGGCTTGAAGAAAAAGAAGCAAGTGTCACAAAATATCAAGCCTAAAAATTTATTTAAGTTATTTTTTTCTTTCCTATATAAATTCTGTTTTATATATTCTTACAGGAATGTTAGCTTTATTATTTAAAATAAGTTACTAAAATACTAAATACTTAATAGTAATATACTTCAACATAACTTATCTATAGTGATTTTTTGCAGGGGATCCTCCCCTTTGTTATGTGGATAATAGCTTATCCACCCCGATGTAATACAGGTAAACATTTAGTTTCTTGGAGGTCACTATTACCATCCCTCATCCAATGCTCATATTTCTGATAGTGTATGTAGTGGAGAACAGAAATATTCTTTCTGAGGCCCAGAGCTCATAAGAAATAAGACAGATAAAAATAATCAAATAACAAAGGAATACCTGATGTAGACTTAATAATTCAAAAATACTCTTTTAGGTAACTTAAACCACCAAGTCTGGGACATCAATCCTGTAAACTCTCTAACAGCAAACATCATACACGTGAGCATAGCAAAAGAAGTGCCTTCATTATGAGTTTGGGTTTAAAACCAAATATATTCAGTAAGACCCATTTATGATTTGTAATGTAATTCATAATTTTGCACAGATCCTACCTGCCACAAATACTTATAGAAATAAAATGGTATCTGTATGTGTACTGTGCACAACATGAGACTCAAATTTTTGGTCAACAGGCAAGAATTAGTACCAAACATGCATTTAAGTAGGGCATACTTTCCACCTAATTCTTAAAGCAGAAAATGATAATTTAAGAGCAAAAATACAATTGAATTAGAAATATACATTTAATTTCATTTTAGTGAAATAACCAGAATTAGCAGAATCACTTAATTTCTGATACCCTCTTTCTACATTTTGGTATTGGAATGAAAACTGTCATTCCTTTTATCACAGCTCAACACAACAAACATAATAAAAGATATTCAAGCATCTCAGCATAATGTTTTTGATGAAATCATGAGCATGACAAACTGTAGAGCCAAACAGAATAAATGTCATCAAACAATATCCTAGAGAGTATTGGGACTGTAAACTGGCTTAGGGTCCCAGCCAGCTGAAGGAACACCTAACAGAGCAGGATGACTCTGGAAACTGAAAAATAAAAAAAAAATACCACCCTTTCATGCTATTATTCTGAATTTATTTATGTTAATGAGGAATGATACATATAAATTAGAGCAGCAGCTTTCAAAAGTATTTCTTATTGAAAACATGACCATAATCGCAAAGTTCCCAGATATTGCATAGCTCATGTACAATTTGAGTACAATACAGAGAAGTAAGATCCAAACAAAAATTCTCATTTCCCTGAGGAATAGTCAGATGATCCCTACTGGGTTTGACTAATAAGGATAATTTTCCTGATGTGGGGGACTTTCCAGGGCTGTATGAATGGTGGTGTTGTGTACTTAGAATTGCTGCTATTTTCAGATTCAAAAGCACAGCGGAGAATTAACATTGCTTGGTCATTCTAAGTTTCTCCAAATTTGTTTAACCATGAAAATCCTTTATAAAACCATGGTATTCTCCCCATCGCTGACCTACCTCAGAGTTTCCTACCGCTCATTATTTTAAGGCTCACAGAACCTGAGAAGTACATTTTACACGCTCCAGTTTAGAGGTGCAGCCAACATAAAGGTTTTTCTTTTTTTTTCCTCCCAGACATAGAAAATACCTCCATAGAAGCAGAACTGAGAGGGTCACCAAAGATCCTGCTTTTTTCTTATTGAAATATTTACTTCGCAAATCCACCAATCTCTGTTATAAATGAAACATTACATGAAGTCCTGAGACGGAGGAGAAGCCCACGTGAAAACACAAGGGCGCCTCAGAAACACTTGAGAACAAGTTAAGAAGTGAAATTCACTATATATATGCCTTCTCATACATCTTGACACCAGTGAAAAGGAAGCAGACACCCTGGCAGACAGGCCACCTTGAGTGTACTGACAAGTTTGGTGACAAGCTTTATAAAAACAGTTCTACCTTGAACATTTATAAAGTCTGCATTTTGCTGCTTTTGAAATAAAACAAAACCAACCCCAACAAAAATGCCCCAGGCAATAGTGCTGGCCACAGAACTGGTGCCAGAAATCCAGGCAGGACGCTGCTAGCAAAGGAATGTCATCTTTTCAATATGGAACAAGAAACAAGGCTCTAATGGGGCCGGCCTGCCAGAACCCCAGCTTTTCCCCTTCACCCCAGACAATGCTAGCTTTGTACAGGCAAAGATGCATACAGAGTTTTATTCCCCTCTACTTTTTTTTTTCAGGGATGAGTTCTAGGGTCCATAGAACAAAATTTTCCCTTCTGGTGTTGCTTATCCATATGACACATTTAATCTTCCTTTCTGAGTTGGAAAAATACTCAATAACAACAACAACAGAAAGACATAGCTCCTAAAAGGCACAAGAGAAATTCTAATCCCAAAGAAACTATTACGGTAGGAGATAGTGACAAGAAGACAATGAGAGGGATGTGTGGTTTTCATGACATGAGCATTGTGTTGTGCTGGTATGACTGTTATGCTTAAGGACACATATTTGATACAACAAGAGAACAGAAAACAACTGTTTCATCTGGTGTTCCATGGAGTGATCTGTTTCCAGAGCTACAGCAAGAACTGGCTTTGTAGGTCCTAATGAGAGACATATGTCAGTCTCCAGCAGCGTGCTTTTCAAAGGGATTTTCTGGGGTCATTTTGTCTATGTGTGATCTTTGCCTTGTGTGGTGACACTGGAATCTAACCCCTGATAAAGGTCTACCTCTATTGGGTAAGGCTTTCCCAGTTTCTCAAAACGTCAAAGCTGAATGAACTAGGAATATGGGGATGTTGAGAGTCAGAGGCCTTGAAAAGATAGTTTGATAAGTTTCAGGGAGGCTTATAGAAATGTATTTAAGGAGGTTCCCACAGTAACCATTTCAGTAACAGAATCAGATTATAAATCAAAACCACAGATGGTAGAATCTGCTCTCATAAATTCTTAGTTTCCTCATCTGTGAAATGGAGGGGGAAACAATCGATTCCACCTACTTCTCTAAATATGATGAGGATCAAATAAAAATAATCTATGGTAGAAACTGTTAGCTCTTCACGAAATCCATAATTTCTTTCCATTAAAGTAGGTCTGTACCTGAGCACATGGCTAGACCACATCTCTGAGTTGACTTTGCAATTGGTTTTGGTCACGTGTCCCATTCTAGCCAGTGAGGTATGCCATTCTTGGCCGGGGCTTTTAAGAAGCAGGTGTACTGCCTCCCCCAGGCTCTCTTTCCATTCCAGTAGCTAGAATAAGATGATGCTAAGAACCTAAGAGGATGACAAGCTGCAGCACTGGCAGGAGTCCTAATCGCTGTGTGGAGGAGAGAAGGCTGCCAGTCAAGAGCTGATGTGAGAAAAAAATTCTGTAGCAAACATTGTACCTTGTGGGGTTTACTTTTACTTCGGCTAAGCCTGGCTTAATTTAATTTCATACATGAAAATGCATTAGAAACACTAAGGCTATAGGAATGCAAGATATAAGACAGTTTTATTATTTCCATGGTTTTACACAGGTACACAGGAGAGAGGCAACTGTAGAGAGTGGGAAGACCAAGGGCTCTGAGCCCTGCCCTGACAATGAGAAGGTAGAGGGGGCTGATGACGAAGGAAAACCTTCCCAATTTCATTTCATATCACCTCTTTACAGGCATCCACCCAGGAGAAGGAAATATGGAAAGCTCTCTTAACTTTTCTAGTAAAAGGTGGAGAAACAAAGAGGATAATTGCAATAATAGCAGACCTTTAGTTTGTTATAACAAAAACAGCAAATGAAAGTGTTCTAGATATTTTCAAACAACAAACAAGCAAAGTAAGCATTTACACAAGCATTCCTGAACGTTTAACCATTAAAAAATTTATAAGCCCCTTAAAACCACCAAATTAAATAAACTATTTTTACCACGCCAACTCAAGGGAAAAAAAAAACCACCCAGAGTTGCAGGCTAATTCAGAATTCACCCCCCCAACTTCCTGTTTATTCATACACCAGAAGGAAAAAAAAAAAGACAGATTTTTCTGCCTTTTCAATCCAAAATCAGTTCTCAATTTGTTAGAAGAAGAAAAGAGTTTTCTCCTTCCGTAGGAATTATTACTAGGAAAAGCTAGATTGTCATTTCAGCTGTCTTGAGGTTCCTCGATATGGAGGTAGATTCTCTAAGTTGAGATTTTTCTTAAAGCACTAACAGCCCTCAGTACTCTTCCATTTCAGTATATCATTCCAGCCAGTAGTTCTAAAGAGTTTGCCTAAAGATAGTATCAAAGAGAACATACCTTTTGCAATGAAGGTTAACTGAGGTAGAAGGCAGAAATTACTAAGAAATGAGCTAGACTTTGGTCATCAAAGACCTTATCCTGTTTATATATAATTCCATGAATGTTTACATGAACGTATCATCCCAAGCCCTATGTAATTAGATGTAATTCATTATATAATTAGATAAAATGTATGAAATATACTATTTGCATTATTATACAATTATATCTTATTACACGTTATTTGTAACTACACTAATTACTGTATAATTAGATATAACTTATGATAAAAGCACATATGCATTAACATCCTACTATGTGCCTCCCTAGCACTATACAAAGCCCTAGTGATAAGGCTGTGACAAGAGAGACCTGCTCAGCCCTCCTGGAGTTTATAGCTGACATTAAACTAATGACTTGGTAACAATGACTTAATTTCAATTGTGTTAAGTGCTATGAAGGCGAACAACAGCAAATGTAAAAGAGGGGGACCTAACCTGGGGGTTCCAAAGGAAGGCTTCTCTGAGGAAATGGTATTTAATGAGTCCTTTTGAGTGTCTTTAATATCCTATGGATCCCTAGTTGTTTACATAGGGTTATGCAAAATAAATGTTAACAGAATGGATAGATTTCAATTTTTCCACGTAATTCTACATAGGCAATTTTATTCTGAGTCCTCTTGCCTTCCAGCCCCATCTTCAACTTTTGCCTGGAACACTACTCTCCCCTTCCTCATCTGGAAAATGCTAACACGTCTATAAAATCACATCTTCTATAAAAGCCTTCCATGAACGTGTCAGAGGGATCCGAGGCTCCTTCTCTGTGCCCATCAACCCCTTAGCTACAATTGTCACAGCACATGCCACACTGTTTCCTTGCTCATTCGTTCATCCACCCAACGAATATTTACCATTTACCTGTAATCGAGGAGCTTAGCTTTCAAATGCATTTTAAAACTTTTTTTTCCTTTCTTGCTCTCAGCCTTAAAACGTACTTAAAAACTTTTTGTTTCCCTCCCCTCCCACCAGACACTCTCTTGTACTACTAGCTTATCTAATTAGGCACTTACTTAGAAGTTCCAGGAGCTAATTTTTAAACAAACCGGGTATGGAGACCCAGCTGTGAAATCGCAGAGATTACCTCAAAATGGTTAGTCTACAACCGGGGCATTGCTGAAATGACGGCACGCTGCGTGCGCTCCAGGTGGACCGTGACTCAACATGGCCTCCGGAACAGAACACGCAGACCTTGCACCCAGCACCACTGCCACATGCTCCCACCCCTGCTCCACGCTCCCCTTTTTAAGCCCCTCTCCACAGCCTAAAGTTTGGAATGGTCTTTTAAAGACTTGAGCCTGGTCATTCCCCAAAGGCCAGAATTTAAATCCTTTTACCACACCTAGCTTCTCATGTTTTCTGCCTCCAAGCAGCTAGCAGCTGGACTTGAGCCAGTTACATCCCTATTATTGGACAGGCCTGGTTCTCTGTATTTTCTAGGCACTGGGATACAGCATTGGAAAGAAAACACACACAAAACTTTCATTTCTATATCCTGGAGCCTGTCTCATGGAAGGCACTTAATAAATGTCTGATGAATGAATGAGGAAACATGTAGATCCTCCACGGTTGGCAGATTATAACAACAGGGAACAGAGGGCCGCTTTTTGGGTGTATGAGGGAACCTACTCTGTGTGATCCAATACAGTAATGAACTTTATGGCAGGTTTCATAATTCATTTTAGCTATCACATGTGGCACACAGAGTGTCCTGTTTTTGTTATTGTCTTGGGTTTGTTATTTTGTTCTTTGGGATCAATACTGCAGCAAACCCCTAAAACAGAAGCAACTATCAGGGTGAGGAAAGCTAAAAATATTCTCCAAAGAGAGCATCATGTTCATGTGTATCCACTCCAATTAAAAACAATGTGGTTTTAAATGGCCTTGGTCAAATAAAATCATTAAGCTCATTTAAAGTATTTAATAGAAGTTCTAAAATTAAGTGCAGACATCCATCTTCCTGATTGCAAAACTTTTTGTGACTGAACATTCTGCTTGCTGTCTGCCAGGAAAACCCAGCCCAGCAGCCGAACGCTGTCATGGAGATGAGGGCCTCCCTCTCTTCAGAGGCTAGCAAAACAAAGGCAGATGAGAAAAATGGACAAAATTAGCCCTGAGGGACTGAGGGGGCTAGTGGAGTTTAAACTCTTAAAAGACTGCTTTAAATAGAAGGCTACCAATGTGACCTTCAGCAAGCATTTCCTCTGCGCCCTTGTGGAGAAGACACGCCATCACGGCTGTGCCAGGCCTCGCCCTGGGGCCTTCTGCAGGACAGGCTGGATTGTGGCCCCCAAAGGTTGGCTTAGGGATAGGAAGTTTCCACCCATCAAAGGCAAAATGTAGAGAACAAGGACAAAGCTGCATCTGGGAACATGCCCATGTGTGGGTTCTGCCTGCTAACTATCCCTTCTTGGGAAAAGACTGACTGCCTTGTAAATGCTTCCTTTTTAAATTTTTTGTCGCAGAGATGTCATCTCTTTTATGAAATGATCAAGACAATATGTTTTTTAAAAATATGCCCCTATCTGTTAGTTTTAAATTTGGTGGCCTATGAAACCCCCACTCTAGACCATAACACACCACTGCTTCAGACCTTCTGTCTAAGTGTGGCTGAAGCAGTGGGGTGTTTTTTTTAAACAGGAAAAAGATTTGAATCCCAGCTCTAGCAAAGGCTAGCTGTGTGTCCTTGGCCAAGTTCCTTAACTACTCAGACCCTCTGTTACCTCATCTATAAAATGTGGGTCACGGAACCTACCTTGCAGAGCTATTGTGAGAAATAAAAGCACTATGGGTAAAAAAAAAAAAAAAAATGCCCAAATGCCCAGTGTACAGAAGGCACCCAACAAGGGTAGTTTTCTTCTTCCCTCTACCCCACACTTGGACGTACAAACACTGGAGACCTCTCACTCCACGTAAGCCAGCCCTAACAAGAAATCAGTGCCATTATTGGGTTCACTGCTTTTATGTCTGTATTTGGCATGGGACTGGGTTCAAACTTGTGGATTTGCTTTCATTTTACAGATAGGCTAAGGCCAAGAGAAGTCAACGGACACAGCCAGGAGAAGTAGAAATGGTCTGAGAATCCAAGTGTTTGGTTTCTGACCTAAAATGCTTTCTCTCTATGACTCACACTGTTGGTTCCTTCTCAGCCATGAGATCCCACCTGACCCCCATCACATCAGGCCCTCTTGACCCCAGTGGAATAGAATACCCCTAAATTATTCTTTATTAGACCATTCTGTTTATTGTTTTCCAAATCTGAATTATCATCTGTCCCTTGAGTGAGACACTAAATTCCATGAGGAACTTTGTCATGTTCACTGTTGTATCTCTAGCACCCGGCATAGGGCCTGAAACTTAGTAGGTGTTCAACAAATATATGCTTAAGGATGAATGATTGGTGAATATGGTTGTCAGAAGAGACTTGCCCACCAAACTAGGGAATAATAGAAGACAGTATGTAACCAAATGCAAGTTCTGGTAGGCTCTCCCTTTTGCAAGGTGACTTTGTCACTTCTCCGCTTAGGAGGTGAAGTTTATTTCTTCATCCATAGAATCCAAGCTTAGTCATGTAATTTGTTTGGCCAAGGGAATATTAGCAAATGTGATGCAAGCAGGGGTGAGAAGTGTTTGAGCATGGTGATTGTCTTCTCTTACTGATGGGAACCCATCCACCATGTGAAGAAGCCTAGGCTAGGCTAATGGTGAGCAACAACATGGGGAGAGGATCTGGTCATCCTGCCAAGGCCCCAGACATGTGAGTGAGACCATCCTAGACCACCTGGCCCAAGCCAAGTCAGCCAAGACAAGAAGACCTGTCCAGAATTATAATGAATAATAAATGTCTATTGTTTTAAGACATTAAGCATTTGAGTCATTTGTTAAGCAGAAGAAGCTCACTGATACAACAGCATAGAATATGTTCCAGAAACCTATCCAAGGTGTGATGCCAGGTATTTCTGGACGTAGCTCAATTACCTGGCTATTTCTGATTTCTCTGACTTTGGATGATGGGAAAGTGGGAGTTGAGTGTGAAAGGAAGGGTGGAGGAATGACCAGACATGGCTTAAAGCTTCTAAGCCATGGAGCCCTGGGCAGGTGGACATGAACTTCTTTCAGCAGTGTGGAAGTGGAGCAGCAGACACAGGCCCATAGCCCAGCAAAACCAGCTGGCTTGCCACTTTTGGCATGACAGCTTTGGGACACCAGCTTCTGAGTTTTAGAAGTTGTAAGAATAACATCATCAAGGGCCAAATCTGGTCCACTGCTTTTGTAAACAAAGTTTTATTGAAACATAGCCATTCCCATTTTTGTACATATTATCTACAGCACCTTTCATGCTACAATGACAGAGTTGAATAATGGCAGCAAAGACCACATGGCCCTCAAAGCCTAAAATATTTACTATCTGGCTCTTTGCAGAAGCAATTTGGCAACCTCTGTACTAGGGTAATACAGGGAGGCTCCATGGAGTAGTAGGGTCTTAACGTGAGCCTTGAAGGAAAGAGGCAGTGTTATTTTGGTAGAAAAGAATGGAGAACTGCAGAAAGAACACTACAAGAAGAGTACTAAGATTATAATTGATGTTACGTCACTGTGTGCAAAAGTCATTATAATAACTTAATGATAAAACAAACAATAGGCTGGGAGTGGTGGCTCACGCCTGTAATCCCAGTATTTTGGGAGGCCTAGGTGGGTGAATCACCTGAAGTTGGGAGTTTGAGACGAGCCTGACCAACATGGAGAAACCCTGTCTCTACTAAAAATACAAAATTAGCTGGGCGTGGTGGCACATGCTTGTAAAGCCTGTAATCCCAGGTACTGGGGAGGCTGAGGCAGGAGAATCGCTTGAACCCGGGAGGCAGAAGTTGCAGTGAGCCTAGATGGCGCCACTGCACTCCAGCCTGGGCAACAAGAGTGAAACTCCATCTCAAAAAAAACAAAACAAAATGAAACAATAATTAAGCATGTATGTGCCACTTAGTACCTATCACTTACTATGTGCTAGGTACTATTCTATATGCTTTATACATAGTAAAAATATTTTATCCTCACAACGATACCATGAGGTAGGTAATATCACCCCCATTTTTCCAGATGAGAAAAGAGAGAGTTGCACCAAGCTAGTAAGTAGTCTAGCTAGAATTCAAATCCCAGCACTCTCACTCTAGACTTCACATTCCTCAAAAGCTATAAAAATTGAAATGTAAAATACGATTAAGGCCAAAAACTTGCATTAAATTTTAGCTATGAGCAATAAGACTGTTTTCCAAAGACATTATTTTATTTTGTCCTATTATTTTCTTTGTAATATTGCTTTATTATTTTATAATGTTAAACATTCTTGGCTAACCACACTGCACATTCATTTTGTGTACTCTTCGTCCCCTACACAAAAACTGCCATCGCTCAGCTGGAAACCCCCTAAACGGGGCATCCCTACCATGTGTCTAGTGGTTATGCTGCCATGGTAATGCTGCGTCAATACAGTAGCCACTGACCATTCATTCCCAGAGATGGACCACACTCATTTGTTTAATTCTAACCACCATCATATGGCTGCAGCAGAGGCTGAGACTGTCACCCAGTCCCTAGGAGGACGGAAAGTTCTCTTCCCCAAATAATAGTCGATTAGGTCATCCTGGTTATGACAGGCAGAAGCCACTGTAGGCATTACTTCTTGAAGATATACCAGGCTCTGTTTGGGAGTCCTACTTCTGAGCAGAGGTTCTCAGCTTACAGTAATAAACTTTGATTTCCAGCCAATGGTTGGGCCAGTTTCTACAGGTCAACCAGGGGCCTATGGTGCATCTGCTGGTATCCTAAAATGATACCACACACAGGGCCCATAATAAATATCAAATTAAATACAGGCAGAATTCAAGAAGAAAAGTTGCTTCTGGATTCACTACCTTATTATATCACAAGGGAGAGATTCCTAATAGATAGTTTCCAAAAGGATTTACTTTTTACAGACTACTAGACAATAATCTTTTCTAGGGGGTATTTTGGCAATCTGATTCAAAAGCCTTAAAAATATACAAAGCTACTGATCTAAAAATTCCACTTATACTAATTTATCCTAAGGAAAATTTTATCCTAAGAAAATTTTCAGAGATACACTTAAAGGTCATACATTAAAGTGTTATTTATAATCGAAAAAAACTGTAAGCACCTTAATTAATTAGTTAAATAAATTATGACATAACCATAAACTACTATATTAATTGTATAACCATAAAAACTATGCAGTTGCTTAAGTTTGGGTCATAGAATATTATTAAAGATTAAGTTAAAACCAGTTTACAACACAAAATTCCATTTTTCTGAAACAATAACAATATGCATATACTTATAGAAAAGCTGAGTTTTAAAGGGGTTCTCTCCCAGGGTAGAATCATGGTTGTTTTAATTTTCTATTTTTATACAATAAATTCTATACTGTATTGATAATTTTTTTAAATGACAATAAAATTATATTTAATTTGTTTACAGTTATATTTCTTTTTCTTTGGCTGTGACATTTTACCGTTACCTCCTCATGTTTCTCAGTTCTGTGAATTTTGTCACTGTATTTTCCCAGCAAGCTTAAATGTAGACCAGGTCTTTCTCAATGACTAGGGAGAAGAGCAATCCACCCACAATATAAAAATTATCAAATTCAACTGGCTGCCGAACTCACCTGACCTTATTGGGTTTATAGCTCTGTTAAAAAGATACACCATAATATGACTCTGTATCACTTAACTGAGTTTATCAAAGTTGTTTGTGCCGGTATGGGTTTTGTTTTTGTTGGGGTTTTTCCTAAAAAAGAGTCAGAATCCCAAACTAAGGTCAGAGAACTCACTGACTATGAGCTGATTAAAGCAGTTTGTGCTATACAGTTCGTGAAACAGCTTTATATGCAGCTCCTAGTATGTGCCACAGAGACACGTTGGGTAATGATGAGAGCAGGTAAGCTGAATTACAGCATACCTCACTCAGATTTCTGGACATGAGATGACTTAACATTTTTCAGAAATAAAGAAGTATCTTTTCATTTACTTTTCAAATAAACATTAGAAAATCATTTATTTATATATTGCACAACAAGTGGACAAAATGAACTAGCTATTCCATTGAAACCTTTCCAAATCTCAGGATAAATTTAAGTAGGTTCAGCTAGGGGTTACTAATAATAAAGCAATAATTGAAAGAACAAATGTCTTGCTTTTTAGTCAGCTGCCAACTGGTTGCCCATATAACTTTCCTGACTACCATGTCAGAATCTACTGGAAAAAAGAGAATTGCCATAAAATAGCACAATCCCAGAGGCAGAGAGATGTTCCTAAGCCTTTAATGAATTTCCCAAAACTGGCCTTATTATATTAATAAACCATAACAAATATGTTTATTTAAATGATTTGAAAAGAAGGGAAAAACTCACAAAATTACTTTGAGGGGCTGAGTGACATTTATGCATTTGTTCAATCTTTTTTTTTTTTTTTGAGACAGAATCTCACTCTGTCATCAGGCTGGAGTGCAGTGGCGTGATCTCGGCTCACTGCAACCTCTGCCTCCCAGTTTCAAGCAATTCTCCTGCCTCAGCCTCCCAAGTAGCTGGGACTACAGGCAAGTGCCACCACACCCAGCTAATTTTTGTACTTTTAGTAGAGATGGGGTTTCACCATTTTGGCCAGAATGGTCTCGATCTCTTGACTTTGTGATCCGCCTGCCTCGACCTCCTCAAGTGCTGGGATTACAGGCGTGATCCACTGCACCCGGCCGCATTTGTTCAATCTTTAAGCACCCACTATATGCCAGACTGTGTATGACATGCTGGGCAGTGTAGCTAGGGTCCCCAACCACTTTGTGTTCATAGGCAATCAGACATGCAGTACAATGGTCTAATTACAAAAATGACACCCATTCCCCCTGGCCTCTCCATATCTATATCACTTATTACTTTGAAGCTCTGCCCATTAAGAAATTGAGTGGGGCTGGACGCAGTGGCTCACACCTGTATTCCCAGCAATTTGGGAGGCCAAGGTGGGAGGAATTCGAGATTAGCCTGGGCAACATACGTGAGACCCCCATCTCTACAAAAAAGATTTTTCAAGTTGACAGATTAGTTTTATTTTATTTAAAAGAAGAACAAAAGTTGAGTTGATGTTCCTACCTACTGAGTCTAGGCTGACCTTACGACTTGCTTTGGCCAATAGTGTGGCAGAAGTGGTAATGAGATGCTTCTTAGCCTAAGCCTCTGGAGACCTTATGTGCTTTTGTTCTGTCTTCTGGAACCCTGCCTCTGCGAACAAGCCAGGACCAGCCTGATGGGAATAAGGGATCACATGGAGGAGAGCTGAGTCTCCCCAGCCCACAGTCAGCACCCCTAGAAGCAGAGCCAACTAGCTAACCTACAACTGCCCAGAGATAAATGGTGGAGCCTAGCCAAGTCCAGATGAACCATGCAGATGAGTCTGGCTGAAACTGCTGATCCACAGAATTGCAGGCTAAATAAAGAATTGTTGTCTTAAGCCATTTAGTTTTAGGATGGTTTGTTATACAACAGTGCGTAACCAATATATACAGTTAAGTGCTAACTCTGATAAGCCAAATATAAAATGCCATGGAGTATCTGTAACATTATTCCAACATGTTAACAAGTACAAATGAATCATACAATTTAGATGTATAAACAACAGATCTAAACAACCATCCAGAGAGGACTTAAAGAAGTTATATATCTAGGGAAGGGCTAATTCAAGACAGCCATAGTTCCTTTGAGAAATTTTTTATGGATGAGTTAGTCGTATTTGCCTTTGAAGTCATTGTTTCTTTTCTTTCCTGAAAAAAAGAAGAAGCTCTTTCCCTCAATTAAGACTGTTGGACTTGATAACAATTGTCTTGCTTGATTCAAAGCAGCCATATACTACTCTCTGACACATGTTCAGCCTCCAGTATTCTGTAGGCAGGAATTTTAAATCCAGCTCCCCTGAATTTATGACACACATACAGTAGCAAGTCCCTACAGGCTGAAAATCAAACTGTAATTCAAAGGCCACAGAGCTGAGGAAAGCAGCCAGCAGACAAATCCCAGTTTCAACCTTGGATTCCCTGCAAGTTGATTCAGTGGACTGTCAGTCATATTCAAAAATAAAATAAAACTACAGACACCAGACGGCATGTTCTAAAGAGAAAAAGAATGATGCTTTTCAAGATTCTTCCAACCAGTTCTTTGTTTTTTGTTTGTTCGGTTTTTGAGACAAAGTCTCGCTCTATTGTCCAGGTTGGAGTGCAGTGGTGTGATCTTGGCTGGCTGCAACCTCTGCTTCCCGGTTTCAAGTGATTCTCATGTCTCAGCCACCTGAGTAGCTGGGACTAGATGCACCAGCCACCCATGCCTGGCTAATTTTTGTATTTTTAGTAGAGATGAGGTTTTGTCATGTTGGCCAGGCTGGCCTCAAACTCCTAACCTCAAGTGATTGCCCACCTTGACCTCCCAAAGTGCTGGGATTACAGGTGTGAGCCATCACACCTGGCCTAGCCAGTTCTGATTATCTAAAAGGAATTATTATGTGGGGGTATCTTATGGGCCTAAGAACCTTTGACCCTAATCAGTCATTTGCAGAAGTTTCGGAATTTTAAACCAAAGATACATAAGGAAGTAATAAAAACCACTGAATATAACTGAATTCGCCACATTGATGGGAGGTGATGTTACACATCCAGCACATTTTTGGAACTGGGTAGGTCACCTCCAGAAAGCACACAAAGAATGAGAGTTCATCAGGCACAGAGGTGTGAATACTCACCTTACATCCCTCACAGGCGCTGACCCCATAGTGGTACCCTGATGATTTGTCCTGGCAGACGAAGCAGGGTTTGTACACTCGAGGGGGAGGAAGTGGAGATGGGGGGCTTGGGACGAGTTCCTCAGAGCTGGTGCTCTGTGTTTCAATCGCTATAATAGAGATGGGGTAGAGGGAGAAAAAAGAGAAAATGTATTTTAGTTCATTACTTTTTTCAACAGTGAATTCATATGCTTCTTCCCCAAATTCAGCAATAACACTAGCAGGAATGAGCTCATAAAAACAGCTGTCATTGTAGGCCCAGTAGTGGTGACACTGACATTGATGTGGTGCTCTATGGTTTACAAAGCAGTCTGATACATCTCTCACTTGTAGTCCACAGTTCACACAGCACTGTGAGGGCCGTGGTTTTTATCACAATTTTACCCATAACAGAAACAGAAACTCAGAGGAAGGAAGCGACTTGTCTAACTAAGACCAACAGAGCAGTGGTAGAGCCAAGACACAAATTCAGATAATCATACTACAAACCCCAGTAGCTTCTGATTCATGTAGAATCTCAAACGACTTGACCTTGTTGCTCACTTAACCAAAAGTAAATTTTCTTTGGGCTGGGCGCAGTAGCTCACACCTGTAATCCTAGCACTTTGGGAGGCTGAGGCAGGGGGATCACCTGAGGTCAGGAGTTTGAGACCAGCCTGGCCAGCATGGTGAAACCCCATCTCTACTAAAAATACAAAAATTAGCAAGGTGTGGTGGTGTGCACCTGTAATCCCAGCTACTCAGGAGGCTGAGGCAGGAGAATTGCTTGAACCCAGGAGGCAGAGGTTGCAGTGAGCTGAAATCGTGCGACTGAACTCCAGCCTGGGCAACAGAGCAAGACTACGTCTCAAAAAATAAATAAATACATAAATAAAAATTTTAAAATTTTCCTTTGGACAAATGAAGAAAATGCCCAAATTATTCATTCAACAAGTGTACTGGGAGGGTCTTTAGCATGATGCAGCCATAACTGATCTTCATTAATAACAATATGGGTAAGACCCTTGCTACTCAAAGAAGGCTCCTTGGGCCAACATGCATCAGCATCACTTAAGATCTTATTAGAAAAATAGTACCAGGTCCCAGCTCAGGCCTGTGGAATCTGAATCTGCATTTTGATGAAATCACCAGATGACTAAATGTACAATTAATGTTTGAGAAGCAGTAGGTTAAAACTAATGATGACACAGAGTGGTGCGATTCACTTTTAAGTCATGTTACTCTTTATTCTAGATTAAAAAAAATAATCCTCCATCCTGTTATCTAACCACCCAAATTCCATGGGAAATGGGAGTTCACAAAATATAAGAACGGGGTGTTCTCCTACCCCTAATTCTCCAGGATTGTACTCAGAATCAAAGCAAGAACTGGCTGTACTTCTATCAAGGTAAATATGCTCATAAAATAAGATGGAAATCAGGAAGGGGAATTAAAAGTGGTTAATGTTCCAGAATCTTCTAGTCTCCAAATTGCTTTTCAATACACAGTATATTTCCCAGAATATAAAGTTTCCAGTTGCCCTACTGCTTATAATCTCCCAGAGTAGATATTCTCCTGACTGGATTATCCTGCAGGCAAGCTTTTAGCAAGTCAGGTCGACTCTACTCACTAAACTTATTGTTAATCCATCCCCACATCACTATCCTGCTACCACACCATGCTAGTAATCCACCATCGCCTCTCACAACTGCTGCAATAGCTTCTTCATTGGTCACTTCATGCCCCTTCTTCCTACCTAGTGTCTATTCTTCAAACAAGCAGACAAGATAGTTGTTCAAATGTTAAAATCCATCTGTTTCACTTGCCTATCTAAAGCCCTCCAACAGTCACCAATTAGATCAAAGTCAAACTCCTTAGTATGTTCTACAAGGCTTTTCATCACACGGCCTTTTAGCAGCATCATTTCCTTCAGTGAGTCCCCTAATTTATTGAGTTCTATATAATCGGCATCTATTCTGTCTTCTGAATAGGCCAAGTTCTCATACCAACTGAGGCTATTGCGATAACTATTTGTCCTTTCTGGATATTCTTAGACCTTTAAATATCTGGTTGTTTTTCATTTCTTAGATCACAAAGCAAATGTTACCTTCCCAGAGATGATTTCTCTCATTAAAATGCCCCTCTCCATTCCTGGTCACTCTGTCTCACTATTTTATTTCCATAAAACCCTAACCAGTGTTCAAATTTTAGATGTTTGCATATCATTTTATATTCTACATTTGCCACCCCCCATACTCTGAATATTGAGTTTCATAAGGCAAAGAAACTCACCTGCATTGTATACATCTGTGTTCCAGGACTAGTAGAGGTCCTGGCACATGGCAGATAATCAATAAGTATTTGTTGAATTAGTGCATGAACTTTTTCCTTTTCCTTTTTCTTCCTCATTTTGAGCACTAAGAGTCCCTATAAGTTGTTAAATGATAAAATTAGAAACCAAATAGCTCTTACACTCCTTTGCCTCCTTAAAAAGTAATTAATTAGCCCTTTGGAACAGAATCAACTATAATGATAGTATTTTCATAATTCAGAAGAATCTTGGAATGAATTCATTTGAATAGTGCAGGTCCTAGTAGATAAATCTATTATAGTCTTTACTGGTTAGAACCGAGGTTATCTGGGATGAATATATCAATCTTGAGTACATTATTTCTGGCGGATAGGAAGCCCTTACTTTGAATAAGTTGGCACAGTGGTAGCAACTGTTTTATAGAAGGGCTGGCATCTGAGATGTCACTAAAGCTTATCAGCTATCAAGCAGTAGATGCAAAAGCATTCTTCACACGGAACTAATCAGCTTCACTGAAAGTGAATTAACAAGAAAACACTGCCTGTTAAAATTACAAAACAATGTATCACTCTCTGTTAAAAATCTAAGAAAAAATACACACAGAATCACCCACAATCTTTTCATTCAGAGAAATTCACTGTGTACGACCTTCCAGAATTTTTTTCTATGCACATAAATGTTTTGGGTTTGTCTACTAAGGTGTAATTATACTGACACTGCTGAGGACTCTGTTTAACCTATGATGTCATGAATTTATTTCCTTGTCGATAAATATTTCTCATAGAAAACACTCCACTGTGATGAACAACTATGTAGCTAATCTCACCACATCTTTATTTCCTTCAAATATACTACGGAAGTGTAATTATGAGTTCAAAAGTTATTTTTAAAATATTTTGTTTTTAATGCATGTTGATAAACTGACTTCTAGAAAGGCTGTGTGGATTTACACTCCTGATATCAACGTAAGTGACCCCTTCCCGAGATGCCTCTCAAACGTTTTGGAGTGGTTTGATTTGTGTGCTTCTACTTCCATCCATGTGCTTCAACAACTGACAGAGTCATGTCATCACCACTATGATCAATCTCGCATTGAGTTGTTCACAGAAGGAAGGTGGGGAGCGGTGTGTTTTAAGGTCCTACTCGTTCGTGTAGAACAGCTAATCTGGCTTGTCTAGGAAAGTTGTAAATAGAATTCTGGTAGGGCTGGAATCAGCTGTCAGAGCTATGCCCTGAATTTCAAAAGTGGGTAGTAATTTCCATAAATATGCCACTTCAAACACATGCACTGAAGGGAGTCCAGCATTTCATCTTCCCAAAGAAAGGAAACAAAAACGTGCATAATTTAATACCCAAGAAACTTGGGGCAAAGCACACAAAAAACGGGAAGTCTACTGGATGTTAAAGATCCCAAAACATTTTACAAAGATTGGATCTTTTCCTATGGATAAGAGTCATTTATAACAAATGAATGAATCCAGAAGGCTTTTCCTGAACAGTTGCCATGAATGAAAATGTTCTATTGTAAGTAATCAATAGTGAGAGCCCTGCACTTTTATTTAGGTTGTGGTGATTTCACCAATAATTCTAGGAACTTTCTCATATAAGTACAATAGATTCTCAGACTGTTCATGTGTTCAATCATTTGTTTGGCTGAGTGACATAACATGCCAGGCGTTGTGTTATACACTATGGGCAGTGATAGTACATAATCCCTTATCCTTGACAAATTTGGCCTAATAGAAAATAAACCAACAATGATAATACAGTGGGTTCCAAACTTGGCTGCACACTAGAACCAGCTGGGGAGCTTTTTAACGTCCTAATGACCAAGTTGTATCCCAGATCTATTATGCCAGAATGTCTGAGAATGGAGCTAGGAATTGCCATTTTTTAAAAATATTCCCTTTTAGCCGACTGTAAGATTTAGAACAGAAAAACAAAACAAAAAATAAAAATAATAAAAAGTATTCCCAGGCGAATCCAAACTGAAGTAGTTTGGGAACCACTAATATAATGTCAGAGTGAACTATAGGCCTTATTTATCCCAGGAGAAATCAAGGGAGCCTTCCAAGAGGAAGTGACTGGGCTATGTTTTTAATGATAAATTGGTTCTTTCTACTGTTTTTATAATTTGAATCTTGCAAATGCCATAAATGAGCATAATTTGAATGCTACAAATGCCACAAAAACAGAAAGGGAAAAACGTTACGTACGATCCCAAAAAAAAAAATCATCTTTGGAAAAATTTTCCCACTGGTAGTAAAAAATTAAGTATTTGACTATATATATATATATATATATAGTCAAATATCATCCTCAGAATTGCTGGTCAGTGGTCTTTTATTTCCTCTATGTGGCCTGTAACACTGAGAACAATGCAAGGCAAAAAAAAAAAAAAAATCAGTGGTCTAGTCTGTCAGATCACCAAAGCTAGCCTCAGGCGAACATGCCAAGACAAATTCTAGAATTACAACCAGGATATGGCATCAATATAAAAGATTTGTACTTTAATGCAATCTCTTACCTTTTTGGTAAGGTAGCAAAAACATACTTTGGCAAAGTTTATCAGAGTTCCTTTTCTTTTTTTGCCTTCCTCCAGCCCCCAAGAAAGTCAGTGGGAAACAAGCAGGGGGACAGCCCATGGCTTTCCTTTTACCAGTCATTTTTGCTATTTAAGGTAGATACAGAGTGCTCAGCCATTGATCTGTTCACTGTCATCCTGCTTAAATCAATAATCTATTAGTCCCTTTAAATTAGAGTGAGATTCATCAAATGCCCTTGAGAGGCCTCAAACATTTTGTTCCTTATTGCAGGCAAGCACAATCAGTCTATGGAATGATAAAATTTTTGCTTGAAAACTCTGCCGGCTCAGCAGACAATGTGTTCTGTATTAGCTCATTCAGCGACCTCAGGCAGGCCAAAAAAGCAGTTTTTAGACTTCCTGGGGGGGAAAGAGGCTTGTGTCATTCAATAAAACAACTACACTGCAGCCATCCTGATGTGATTTCAGTTTGGAGAAGCAGTCTTTGAGGAATAATTCAGATCTGCTTTTTGTCTCCTGCTTTTATTTATTTCCTTGCCTACTTACAGACTCAGTTCTGTTTGCTGATTGAATGCCCAACAAGCAGCAGGCTCCAATGTGGCATCCAAACTGCTAACCAGATGGGCTGCCCTGCTTCGTCAGGGAATGGGCGAGTCAGAGGAACTTCTGCTACTCGGGTGAGATGGATGCTTGGCTCTGTAGGTCCCCGCCCAGAGCACAGTCAGCACCAGTGATGCTGAGCGGGCTGCTCTGAACTGCACACGAGTGGAGACAGTGAGCCTCAGGGAAGATGAGAATGAACCAAACCTGCAGCATGGTCATCAGAAACTGCTAGCCCCTATTTTAGACATCTCCACCCCCACAACATACAGATAACTATCACTAAGGAAAACAAAGCTAGAATCCCCTTCCTTATACAATAATTAGTCACGGGACTCATTTGCCTTTAAATCAATGTTCCTCGAAGTGTGGCCTGCAGCAGGAGAATTCTTGAGGTTAGGGAGAAGGACATTTGCTTTAAATTCGTGTTTTTCAGACTATCAATGCTGAAACACCATTTCTTAGTCTTTCCCTCAATCCCTCATGGATTGATCAAATTCAATACAAATGAATCTCCAGGAAATAGGAGTTAAGGAAAAACAAAGACGTCCAAAGCACGAGCTCCAACTCTTTTAAAAAAATTAGATTTAACGGACATAAAATTACCCTGTCAAATTGCTGCAAAAGTTTCGAAACACTTGCTCTCAATGTCTGAACTTCTCTCATTGTGGACGGGCACAGGTCTCCGGATTGCATTTTGAGAAACAGTCCTCTAAAATGACTTCAAACTCAGAGGTTGTTTGCAGACAAAACAAAAACAAAGCCAAACAAAATCTCCACCGACTGGGATGGTACAAAAGCAGAATTCCCGAGTTCCCACTGACGAAGCTTTCTTAAACACTGCCACAGCTCTTGGGTTGATTCATTCCCAAAAGAAAAGAAATTAACATTGCTGCCTGTTAAGAGGACTTGGCACTTACGAATTTAACTCACCTGAGAAAACACAGTATCAATGTCCTTGTTGTTACAACACACCTGAGTGTCATTTAAACACACAGAAAGTCTTCGACAATAGCTCCCTTTACAATTCCTTACATGCTTGGCATTTTTCTAAAGGTTAGATTAAGTAGCAGATAACATTTTTAACAGAGCTCAGTATGCTTTTTTTTTTCTTTGTGAGAGCTAATTTACGGCTGGCTAAACCATGTTGACAGATTTCAGGATTTTAGGTTGGGCCTGATTACAGGCAGGCAAGCATCATGCATTAGAAAAGCCTAGCCTATTTACTAGAACCTTCTATGATTAAGACAGTATTTTAATGCACTCTCTGGGCAGCTGAGCTTTAAAAGAAAAAGGAGTTATAAAGCAAAAGACATTTCCTGCATGGCCCCAGGGGAATTTTGAGCCCAGAGCTCCGAATCCCGGTGGAAGGGAGTAATTTCAGCTAATTAAGGGAGAAGAGCAAAGTTGCATTTGGTCAAAATGTTCATTTGGACTTCATTTTTGTTGGCACCAAAGAGAGCCTATCTGGATTTTTTTCTCCCTTTTTCTGTGGATTCACTGCAGGACTGCAAAGCCTACAGCTCACATACATTAGGGAGAGAGTCAAAGGAAACGCCAAAGTTCAACTAAAGTACATGTAATTGGAACCAGATTCTCCACTATTTGCGTGTGCGCATGCGTGTATGAACTCGTGTGTAGACATTTTATTAAAATATAATTTACATGCATCCAAACATTTGGGGCACGGGAAGACTCCATACTGTCACTCACTTAATTTTTATGTCGCCTTTTCAGGAGAAGATCTGCTTTTAATCATCTTTCAGGAGAAACGGTTTCCACACACATGGGTTTTGCAAATCTGTGAATCGCATCCTGAAATTAGGTAATTGCCAAACAAGAAAAACTCTGCTTTGAAATCTTGCCTTACTCTGCTGCTGGCTTTGTTATTATTAAGCAGCTCCAAGATTAGTCCCGGGTTTGGGGTGGCTAGAGAGGGAGGAGGATGGGGAGTGAAGGAAAATATCATTGTGGGGCTTTGGCAGTCTTGACTCAGTAACCTGCCCGTGACCCTAAAGAAGTGTGTGTTTGCCTGGGTCACCAGGGATCCTGGCCGAGGGCTGGAGCTGGGTTGCGAGAAACTCTGTTATTCTGACCACACATGCAACAGGTGCTGAACATAGGCAGGAGACAAAAGGAAGGGCTGGGGGAAAGACTTTGGTTTTGAGTCTTTAATAAAGCCTTGCTCAGCAAAGTATGGTCCTGGACCAGCAGCATCAGCATCACCTGTAAACTTGTAAAAATGCAGAATCTTGGCCAGGCACAGTGGCTCATGCCTGTAATCCCAGAACTTAATCCGAGGCAGGAAGATCACCTGATGCCGGGAGTTCAAGACCAGCCTGACCAACATGGAGAAACCCCGTCTCTACTAAAAATACAAAATTAGCTGGGCGTGATGGTGCATGCCTGTAATCCCAGCTACTTGGGAGGCTGAGGCAGGAGAATTGCTTGAACCTGGGAGGCGGAGGTTGCAGTGAGCCGAGATCGTGCCATTGCACCCCAGCCTGCGCAACAAAAGCGAAACTCTGTCTCAAAAAAAAAAAAAAAAAAAAGCAGAATCTTGGCCCCACCCCAGAAATGCAGAATCAGAATAGGCATCCTAACAAGACCCCTTGATCATTTTTACACACATTGAGACACCCTAACATAAAAAAATGTCTTTTTATTGTCCTAACCTTCCTGCAGTCCTATTTTGCTGAGTTAATTTAGCATCAGAACTCTGTCAACTTGCCCTTTGCACAGGTCCTTACTAAATACTCCACCTTGTTAAGTACTTAATGCATTAAGATCTTCAGGCTGTGTATGTTTATGCTCACCATAAACCAGAAGTCTTCGTTCACTCTCACAGAATTTTGGCCGTGGCTTTTAGCTGGCAGTGTGTTCAAAGTTGTACCAGAAGAGCCTGAACTAATAGTAATTACTATTTACTGAGTGCCTACTGTGTTAGGGACAATGCAAAGTGCTTAATAGACATTAGTTCATTTACTCCTTCCCCCATACCATGAGGAGAAGAGGGAGAACTGAGCACCTTAGAATTAGGAAATTTAAAACACAACAATGATTTCAGCCTTTATAAATGAGATTTAAATGACTTAATGTGTTTACTATTATCTCACCAAACCCCCCAGTTTTTTAAATTCTCATTTTCCATCTCCCTGATTTGTTTCCTAGGCTAGGAAGGCCACAGGGTTTGGTCTGGTGAGGCCTACTTACTCAAATTTGAGAACTGCAGAACTTTGTAATTCTCTTGCTTTTAACTCATGGTTATAACTTTCCAAACACTGATTCAAGATATGGTTAAATTTGACAAGATAGTTTGGGCCTTAGAAAGAGTAAGGCTGAGGACCCACTAATCACTCTGTGTTGTAGCTACACCTGTCTGGGCTCATGGCCAGCAATAGAAGTTATTCCTGGGACTGGCTTCTACCATGGGAAGTGCTGTCATATTTTCATAAGGTACCATGACACATTCAACACCAACATTTCATTTTTATAATATATACCACAAGGAATATATTCAAAAATATCTCATAGGTTGTTTTGAATGACGTTTTAAACACGATTTCTATCACTATTTTCTAGGACATACTAAGATAGCTTATGCCAGCGTTCGAATAAATCCTCTCTTACAGTCACTTAACAGGTCGACACATCTAACTGCTTATTAATGATCTGAACGTGGAGGCATCAGAAATGAAACTGCATTAAGTGAACAAATGCTAGAATAGGTCTCGGGAGTCATGTGTAGATGAAGCTAATTGCTTTGCAATATTGAGGTCCCCTGAAGAGTTTCTCTCAACATCAAGTGACTCAGTTCCATATTTCACTTCTATCGGGATTCCTGTAATATTTACAAAAGGACTGTCACACTAATAAATTATATTATTTTATCTGATCAAATTTCCTGCACACAGAGTAGATTAAAACAGGAGCATTAACACGTATATCATTTCAGATATACACATTCACATTCATTTCAGATATACACACACATTCTTTGCTTATGTACCATATACCTAATTTGAAAACCACGTTGGTAACAGCCTGACAGAAAACTAAAAGGGAAATACTTGGAAGACAACAATGAAATTATGCTTTGTCACATATCTTGCCACTCCTCTAAGATCTAAGGAAGTTCAAGTATGATCGATTACACTAGAATTTAGCCCAAACCCTCTTTTTGTCAATAAAATAATGCTTGGCTTACTCAGAATTTTGCTGCAAAAAATTTTTTCTGTTTTGTTTCTTACAGGTATGCACCATATGAACAGCCTCAAAATAACTTTGAAACTGATTTAATCCTCACTGTGTGGGTTTTCTTGGTTCCTAAAAAGAAAGAAAATGCCATGAGCCTGCATAAAATTGTGTGGAGGAGGTGATGGGAAAGTGGTAAGCTTTGCTGCCAGGTGGACCTGAATTTCAATCTCTCTTCTGCCATTTACTAATGGCCACGGAGTTTTATTTCTCTGAGCCCTAGTGTTTCTTTGCTGAAAATGCAGATAATCCTGATTTCTCTTGGTAAACCAGAGATGTTTGCAATTTACCTGACACATAGTAAGTGCTCAATAAATGATAACCAACCCCCCACCTCCACTTTTCCCCTCCTCCCACAAACACATTTCCCTTCCACCTTCCTTAATCTAGGGCAAGGTTTTTATTTTTTTTTTCTGAGATGGAGTTTTGCTCTTGTTGCCCAAGCTGGCATGGGCGGCCATGCCATGACATGATCTCAGCTCACCGCAACCTCCACCTCCTGGGTTCTAGAGATTCTCCTGCCTCAGTCTCCCAAGTAGTTGGAATTAACAGATGCGCGCCACCACACCCAGCTAATTTGTTGTATTTTTAGTGGAAACTGGGTTTCACCATGTTAGCCAGGCTGGTCTTGAACTCCTGACCTCAGGTGATCCCCCTCCTTGGCCTCCCAAAGTGCTGGGATTACAGGCGTGAGCCACCGCGCCGGGCCGGGCAGGGGTTTTTAGCCAGCACCACTTTGTCTATCACGGGACATTCTGCAACATCAGGAGACATTTCTGGCTGTCACAGTTAGGGGCTGCTCCTGGCATCTAGTAGGTAGAGGCCAGGGACGCTACAAAACCAGAAGTTTGAGACCAGCCTAGCCAACATGGTGAAACCCCATCTCTACTAAAAATACAAAAAAAAAAAAATTTGTGGTGGCGGGCACCTGTAATCCCAGTTACTCAGGAGGCTGGGGCAGGAGAATTGCTTGAACCCAGGAGGTGGAGGTTGCAGTGAGCTGAGATTGCATCATTGCACTCCAGCCTGGGCAACGGAGCAGGACTCCGTCTTAAAAAAAAAAAAAAAGAAAAGAGAGAGAGAGAGAGATTGCTAGTCTAGTCTTACTACTTCTTTCTGACAGGCAAGAAGAAACCAGAGGTATAGTGTGGTTAGGTAACTTGTTCAAGGCCATACAGCTGGTAAATAAAGAGCATGGATTTGAACTTAAATGGTCTTAAGTTCAAGGGAATGGGTCTGACCCCCATGTTGAGAGAAGACTATGACATCCCCTCTCAGGACTGTGCAGAACTCCTGTCACAAGCAGCTGTCCCTGGCAGGAAGTTTTAGAGTATGCAGGGTATGTCTAAGTCAGACAGACAGATAGACACACAGTTATCCCAGCATAAAGAACAAAAGTAAAACTGGAAAACTCAAAAGAAAGAAGTTAAGGAGACAGAAATAATGCCCTGTTTTCTTTCCAGTCAGAGCAATAAAATAGGAAAGTCCCCCAGAAGCAAACACAGGAATTAGAAGGCACACACAGACACACCCACTAACCCCTTCTGCATCTTCCCTGCTGAGAACTGGGCCCTCAGCAGGGAGAATGGCAGCAGCTAAGACCAAGATCCCAAAGGCCTCTGGCGGCAGTCCAACGGTGTGTGGCTCAACACTGTCAGGAGCAGTCACTCAGGCCAAATGGAGTCTGCACAACCACCAGCTCCAGGGCTCTTTGGGGAGGCAGAGGAGGAGGGGACTCAGAGCCCCCAGCCCCTATGCAGGTTCTCCTTCCCTCACGTGAAGGCCACATATACTCCCTTAACCAAAATTTACTTGGCACAATAATGAACCCAATATCCAGAATTGGTTGTGCAACAGCTTTTCTGTCACTGTCTATAGAATTAGCATGCCCCAAATGAGGGGCTGAATGACTCTCTTCCCAAGATGTCTGGGGATTGGGGGGATGGAGGGGGTTGGGAGGAGTAACTAGAAGCAGACACTGAACATCCTTACTGTGCCCTCTAGTTGGCTAATATATAATGCATCAGTTCAAAGGATGCACTTGATATTTCATTTGAAAAGATTCTCAGCTGGGCACAGTGGCTCACGCCTATAATCTCAGCACTTTGGGAGGCCAAGACGGGCGGATCCCCTGAGGTTGGGAGTTTGAGACCAGCCTGACCAACATGAAGAAACCCTATCTCTACTAAAAACACAAAATTAGCTGGGTGTGGTGGTGCATGCCTGTAATCCCAGCTATTTGGGAGGCTGAGGCAGGAGAATTGCTTGAACCCGGGAGGCAGAGATTGCGGTGAGCCGAGATCACGCCACTGCACTCCAGCCTGGGCAACAAGAGCTAAACTCTGTCTCAAAAAACAAAAAGAAACAAAAGATTCTCAAGTTTCTATACAGAACTGTTCAAACTACAGGAATGCTACATTGTTGGTTATTTTTTTCTTTCAGAGCAGTGATTCCTAGGTATGAGAAAGCTAAGAGTTTCAAAGTGCTTTAGCATTATTTCTTTTAAAAAAATGTTAAGAAAATCTTGAAAAACTAATTCAAAGACATTTTCACCAAACTTCCAACTGAGAGCAGTCCGCCAAGGTTCAGGTCTTTTTTGGATATTCCCAAAACTTGTCCACCTTTATAGACAAGTTGTCTCAGGGATATGGTTGGAAGTATGAACTCGGGAGTCGGCCTTCCTGGATTCAAACCCTCATATTCCTACTTACTGGCTGAGTGACTTTTGGAAAGTTACTTAACCTCTCTGAGCCTCGATATCTGCTAGTATAAAATGATAGTATATTCTTCATTGCATCATTGTGAGCATTAAATAACATCATTGTAAATTACTTTACACAACGCCTGCCACATAATAGTGTTACACAAGCAGTTATTATCATTATTGTATCATGCTTATGCTGATGAATCTCAATGCTATTCACCTTCCCTTCTTTCGCCTGTCTTGATTTGGTGACCTTCACTTGCATTTTCCCTCTCAAAGTATTTTTCCCTTCTGATGTACCTAAGAGATTCTCTACAAGCTAATGCGAGGAAAGCAAGTCATGTCAGTTTTCCCTCTCTCAACTGTCCTTTCCTTCCCAGGCCCACAGGCATTAATCCGAAGTCTCCTCGTACGTTTTCCTGGCCGATCCCAAATCCAGCCTGCCTAGCCACCTCAGAAATGGCTTCTTTAAACCTTCTTTACCACAGCAATCTCTCATTCGAGAGCCTTCAATTGCTGTTCAAAACCCAAAGTCCCAAACCATTGCACTGACCAAGGTGGGTCGGGGAACAGAAGGCAGTGATTATCAGTCAGCAACATCAGCTGCTGACAAATATTTATTGAGCACCTGCCAGGGAAAAGACCCCTTGATAAATGCTTGTTTATAAAGAAGTTAGAATACACTGTCCCCTGCCCACGCAAACAGACAACTGAAAATGCCACAAGGCAAACATGGCCCCAGCTAGAAAAAGGATCTGATGGGGGTCAGAGGCTGTCATGAGTGGGTGTGTTACCAGCACACACAAAGATGTCGGCGGCCTTGCCTTTAAATACTCAGGGCTGAAAGAATGTCCAGTACATATCAAAAGTTCAGTGTTGGTTGAAAACAGAAATGAATGAAAAAAATGAAATCTGCATACAAATCCTTACATGTGATGTGAAATAAATACTTTCAGCCAGTTCAGCAGAATCTGCCAACAGCACACTTTATATGGCGGGGGACAACTTGAGGTGTGTTTTCACACACATTACCCCATTTGCTACCTCCTGACAAAATTGTGAAGAGCAAGGATTATTAATATGATCAGTTGTTTTTTTCTTTTTTTATCTCCATTATTCACATGAGGAAACTGAAGCTTAGAGAAGTTAAATGACTTGGCCAAGGTCACACAGTTAGGAAATAAATTGAAAATGAGTTCACCCCCTGAATCCACATACAAGATTAGTGTAAATGAGAAACCAAGTACATATTTTCATTCCTAACAGTCCTACTCATTTTTTTTTTTTTTTTTTTTTTTGAGACAGAATCTGGCTCTGTCACCCAGGTTGGAGTGCAGTGGCACAATCTCGGCTCACTGCCAGCTCCGCCTCCCGGGTTCACACCATTCTCCTGCCTCAGCCTCCCAAATAGCTGGGACTACAGGCGCCTGCCACCATGCCTGGCTAATTTTTTGTATTTTTAGTAGAGACAGGGTTTCACCGTGTTAGCCAGGATGGTCTCAACTCCTGACCTCGCGATCTGCCCGTGTCGGCCTCCCAAAGTGATGGGATTACAGGCGTGTGCCACTGTGCCCAGCCCATTTTTTAATGTTTTAAGGCAGGGTCTGCAAATTTTGTAAATGGTCAGATAGGAAATACTTTAGGCTTTGTGCGCTGTCTGGTCTCTGTCACAGTCACTCAACTCTACCCCCATGGGGGAAGGCAGTCACAGACAAAATGTAAATGTATAGGTGTGACACATTCCAAGAAAGCTTTATTTACAAAATCCAGATTTGGTGCAGTTTTCAGCCCGGCTTTATGATAAAGGAAATAAATACTATTCTTCCTAACAGTGACTGTACATGTTACTATAAAATTCATGCATTTCCTCACTTCTAGGGTAAAGACAGAGGATGACAGCCATATGTCACAGAGACGTGGGCAATATTTTAAAGATACTAACACTACAGTGTGTTGTAAGGGCCACGCATTTTCTTCATAACCTCATGTATACATTTTTATTAGTTAGGAAGGTCAATATGTCCGCCATAAATACATTTTAAAATTCCTTCCCACATATTCTGTCTATTGGGATTATTTATCATGCTTTGTTCCCTGGCGTAGAGCCAGGGAGAATATGGGAGTTTTAATACCTTTAATCCATTACATGGATTTTTTAGAGCTCCATAAGACAAAATGAAATGCACTCTCATGGTCATATATGCAATAAACCTGGTATGTCACTTAATATTTCATGTCCCATTTAATATTTCAGTTGTAACTGTTCCCAGCTTTCAACGTCCAAAATGACACAATTCCAGCCATCTTTTCGCTCCAATTTCTTTTTTGTTTTTGTTTAGAGAACTCCTGACAATTTATAAATAATAACTCTCACTGTGGACTTTGAGGGGCAATTATTATTGCTCTCTGATATTCTTTATTTATTTTTTTTTTTGAGAAGGAGTCTCACTCTGTCGCCCAGGCTGGAGTGCAGTAGCGCGACCTTGGCTCACTGCAACCCCTGCCTCCTGGGCTCAAGCAATTCTCCTGCCTCAGCCTCTTGAGTAGCTGGGACTAAAGGCATGCCCCCACCATGCCAGGTTAATTTTTTGTATTTTTAGTACAGACAGGGTTTCACCATGTTGGCCAGGCTGGTCTCGAACTCCTGACCTCAAGTGATCCACCTGTCTCTGCCTTCCTAAGTGTTGGGATTACAGGCATGGGCCACGCGTCTGGACTGCTCTTTGATATTCTGAAGAAGTATGAAATAACTGTCTACTGACATATGCCATCCAGTTTATGGCAACGCGGTGAACTGGTCATGTTTATTTTAATTAGGCCATGTTAACCTTGTTTTGAAAAGGAGGTGTTTGGTCGGGCGGGGTGGCTCATGCCTGTAATCCTAGCGCTTTGGGAGGCTGAGACGGGCAGATTGCCTGAGCTCAGGAGTTCAAGACCAGCCTGGGCAACACAGTGAAATCCCGTCTCTACTAAAATACAAAAAATTAGCCAGGTGTAGTCGTGCGCACCTGCAATCCCAGCTACTCAGGAGGATGAGACAGGAGAAATCACTTGAACCCGGGAGGCGGAGGTTGCACTGAGCTGAGATCGTGCCACCACACTCCAGCCTGGGCGACAGAGCAAGATTCTGTCTCCAAAAAAAAAGAAAAAAGAAAAGAGGTGTTCGTTCATTTCTCCAGCTAACTGATATGGTAATACTGGTTTCTAAAGATGGTCTGCTCAATACACCTCACCTCCTGTAACGCAATGGGTCTTTTTTTCTCAAATTGCTTGTAAAACTGACTCACACATCCACCGGAGCCCAAATGTGAACACCACCTGCCTATCACCTGCACACACCCTCTTTTATTTTGAGATGCAGATGTCTGCTTATAAGGCTGTTGTATTTTTACTTGTTCCTACAGGAGATACATTGAATCTTCCTCCCCATACTGGACACTGCAATTCAAAATAATAGCAAAAGACCTGCAGGTAATAGGCCATAATACTCACTTGATACCCACTAAAGGAGGGTTTAGATCACTTGTTCTCTGTTACCTTTCATGAAACATCTGTTTCATATGAGCCACTTGAAAGTGTATACATCTGTAAATAATAAGCCTGATGTGTATATAATTTAATGAATTAGGACATAAAAAGGAATTGAACAGTAGGGGCACAGCAATTAGAAGAACTGCCCATTTTGTTAAAAATGTATTATTTCCAGCTTTCACTTGTTAACCCTTTTATTATTCTGTGGGTTCTGAGGCTTCTAATCTTCCCCATCCCTCTTCCCTGCAAAGAAAATAGAAATTTATATAGTTGGCAAAGAAAAGGAACCCTACATTATACAAAGCCAAGTTGGGAACTTTGGACTCGCTTTCTCCTACTCAGGAGATTCAAGGTAGGTATTTGAACCTCTCAGTGCCTAGGAATCTGCATCTGCAAAGTGGGGATAACAGTGCCTTTTTCTTCAGGCTGCTCTGAAGACTAGATGACATGGTTCATTTTAAGCACCTGACATATAATAAGCACTTAATAAATATTAATTATGATAGTGATTGTTTTACTTTAATAAAAATCAATCGCAACTTTAAATCATGGGGGTGGGGAAGCAAACCGCAGTTCAAAAGTTTCTCTTGAGAGTTGTTTTAGCTATTTATTTATTTTATTATTATTATTACTTTTTGAGACAGAGTCTTGCTCTGCTGTCTAGGCTGGAGTACAGTGGTGCTATCTCGGCTCACTGCAACATCCACCTCCTGGGTTCAAGTGATTCTCCCACCTCAGCCTCCCGAGTAGCTGGGATTACAGGCACCCACCACCATGCCCAGCTAATTTTTGTATTTTAGTAGAGATAGGGTTTCACCATGTTGGCCAGGCTGGTCTCGAACTCCTGAGCTCAGGTGACCTGCCCACCTTAGCCTCCCAAAGTGCTGGGATTACAGGCATGAGCCACCGCACCCACTCCTTTAGCTTTATTATTTTATTTTATATATATATATATATATATATATATTTTAGATGGACTTTCTCTGTCGCCCAGGCTAGAGAGCGATGGTGCAATCTCGGCTCACTGCAACCTCTGCCTCCCGGGTTTTAAGTGATTCTCCTGCCTCAGCCTCCTGAGTAGCTGAGATTACAGGCGCGCTGTAGCTTTATTTTTATTTACTTTCTTCACACCATTTCTAGGGATAGGCCAAAAAAAAGGGGTTGGGGCGGGGGCAAGAGGGAGCAATAATGTCCTGGTTAACAGGAAGTACCATCAGAAAATCTATTTCTGTGACATCAAAGTAAGTGCCAGAAGCCCAGGGAAATATTCCACTCTCATGTTTTCGGGCCAGTTTGCCAGCAAATGCACTTATAAGGGCTTACTGACCTTGCTATCCCAGCCAAACTGAACCTCCCAAGATTTTGACAGCCCCCATCAAGTTTACTAGAGGTGTTTTGAATAACCAAAAAATATTAGCTCACTTGAGATGTTCTCAATTTCATTTTCACTGAACTACACTCAGCATATTTCTGAGCACCTACTGCATGCCGTGCTCTGGGTTATGAGCAGGGAACACACGTGAACAGGAGAAGGCATCCGGGGGAGAGCTCGTGGTATTTCCTAGAAGGCAAACTGAGGCTTCCATAGAATATGGCCAGTTCCTCTCTGCCTCCCTGAAGTTTGTTGAAATGTTCAAGCTGAGTTGAAAGCTTGAAAATGTTGGAAGATACTCTGCCCGTCTCAAAACCAAGCAGGTGTGGAGCACGGGAATAGACATCGTTATGTCTCCATGATTTGATTGCTACGGGGAATGTAATTCCCGCCCACTGAGATTCTGCAAAAATCTTAGTTTAGCTGTGCAAACTAAATGTTAGCAAAACAAGTGCTAAATATTTGCCAGGCCCCAGGAAAAATAGTTCCACCCAGAAGGAAAAGGAGTTAAACAATGACTGAAATCACCACCATACAGCATTCTGTTTACATTTTCCTGCAGTCTATTTATCTGCTACATAAAGGGATAATTAGAGCTTGTTAATAGCCATAGGAGAGAAGAGTAAAGGCTGAAGGGAAAAAGGAAATAAACAAAGAGAATGAACAAGGATTGAAAGAATAATAATAGCTGAAGTATGTAGAAGTGAATTGTCTAATACAGTAGCCACTAGCCATGTGTGGCTATTGAAAGTTAAATTAATTAAAATAAAATAAAATTGGCCAGGTGTGGTGGCTCACGCCTGTAATCCCAGCACTATGGGAGATCGAGGTGGGTGGATCATGAGGTCAGGAGTTTCAGACAAGCCTGACCAACATGATGAAACCCCGTCTCTACTAAAAACACAAAAATTAGCTGGGCATGGTGGTGTGCACCTGTAATCCCAGCTGCTCAGGAGGCTGAAGCAGGAGAATCGCTTGAACCCGGGAGGCAGAGGTTGCAGTGAGCCAAGATTGCGCCACTCCAACCTAGGCAACAGAGTGAGACGTCGTCTCAAAAATAAATAAATAAATAAATAAAAATAAAATTAAAAAGTCACTTCCTCAGCTGTATTAACTGCATTTCAAATGCCAACAGCCACAAACGGCTAGCGACTACGATATTAGACAATGTAGAATTATAGATCCTTTCCATCATTGGAAACTTCATTGTAGGAAGTTCTACTGAAGGGCACTGATATCGAGTATATTAAAGGGTTGCTTATTAGAACATACATGTGGGTTCAACCATAGTTTACTGAGGATCATAGACCAAGTACTATATTAGCACTGGGAAAACAGAGGTAAAAAGCACAATACCTGACCTCAGAGACTTCTCAGTTTAGTGAGGAGACCCAGTCAACAAAACAAAACAAACATAGGCAAAAGGGGAAAAGGGTGAGAACACAGAAAAGAAACCTGGTAATTTTAATGGTAGCTATGGTAGTAGGTATCCAGGTGTTGGCAGTAAAGCTGTTGTAACTTGTCTGCATTAAAAAAAATTCATAAAATATTGGGGAATTGGGTCTGCAGGTGGGGCTCTCTGACGCCAGCACCGCCTCTAGCTCGCCGAGCTCTGGGCGAAGGAGAAGGGGGAAAGTAAGGAGGTGTCCATACCACGGTTCTTACAGCGCACGCTACTCGAAAATCCACTTGTAGAAAAGCACCCGGAAAGAAACTGGCCACAAAAGCCATTCGCGACAGTGCGCCCTCTACTGGAGGGGTGGAGAAACCTCATTGTTACAGGCCTGGGACTCGGGGACTCCATGAAATTAGGCCTTATATGAAGTCCACTTAACCGATTGGCAAACTTCCCTTCCAGTATCTGGTGCGAGAAATTGCTCAGGACTTTAAAACAGATCTGAGCTTCCAGAGCACAGCTACTGGTGCTTTGCAGGAGCCAAGTGAGGCCTACCTGGTTGGCCTTTTTGAAGGCACCAACCTGTGTGTTATCCATATCAAAAGTGTAACAATTATGCCAGAAGACATCAGCACGCTGCATATGTAGAGAACGTGCTTAGGAGTCCACTATGATGGGAAACATTTCATTCTCAAAAAAAGGTAGTTCTAAATATTAGGTATTTTTCTCCAATGCAGCCAAAAGGTACCTAGGTATATGATTGCAAGTGGAAAAATAGAGGACAGAAATTAGGTATTGGCAGTTTTTCCATTTTCATTTGTGTGTGAATTTTTAATATAAATGTGGGGATGTAAAGTATTAATGCAAATCAAAATGTTTCACTGAACAAGTTTCAGTGGTTCAACTTTATAATAATTATAAATAATTCTGTTAAATTTTTATGGACAATGCTAGCATTTGGATTTTTTTTTTTTTTTTTTTTGAGACGGAGTCTCTCTCTTTCGCCCAGGCCGGACTGCAGTGGCGCTATCTCAGCTCACTGCAAACTCTGCCTGCCGGGTTCAAGCCATTCTCCTGCCTCAGCCTCTTGAGTAGCTGAGACTACAGGCACCCACCACCGCGCCCAGCTAATTTTTTGTATTTTTAGTAGAGACGGGGGTTTCACCATATTGGCCAGTCTGGTCTCGAACTCCTGACCTTGTGATCCACCTGCCTGGGCCTCCCAAAGTGCTGGCATTACAGGTGTGAGCCACTGCGCCTGGCCTGGATTTTTTTTTAAATAAATTTCTTTCTTTTTTTTTTTTTTTTTTCGATAGGATCTCACTCTGTTGCCTAGGCTGGAGTGCAGTGGTGCAATCCTGGCTCACTGTAGCCTCAACATTCCCGGGCTCAGATTATCCTCCCACCCCAGGCTCCCAAGTAGCTAGGACTACAGGTGTGTGCCACCATCGCCAGATAATTCTTTCTGTAGAGACAGGGTTCTGCCATGTTGCCTAGGCTGGTCTCAAGTGCCTAGGCTGTAGCGATCTGACTGCCTCGGCCTCCTAAAGTGCTAGAATTTCAGGTATGAGCCGCCACGCAAGCCTAAAACAAGTTTCTTATTGACAACTATGTATATATGTAAAAACAATCTATTTACTGAACATCATGTGTCAGATACACTGTGTTATTTAAGGCTTTAAGACTGATCTTAAGCTTTCAAGGTAGGTATTATGGATTTATTTTAAAGATTAAAAAAAAAACAAACAAAAAAAACCTGAAGCAACCTGGAGCTCAAGCTTCCACAGCAGGTGCAGTGCACGAATAACGTCCGCCCAACTTCACAGTATCACACTGCAGGGTACCATGCTGTATTTCACTGCATCACATGTTAGCGTCTTACAGATTTAGATCTGCTTCCACTTAGAACCCACTACACGACTTCTAGCAAGTCACTTCAATTTGTCCACCTGTCTCTATTTCCTCAAAATATATAATTCAGCAACAATTAGATTTTAAACAAAAGAAACAAACAGGTAGAACATGGTCTATGAAAATTCAAAATACAGAATATATTTCATTTAAGACATATTTGAGCAGGGCACAGTGGCTCACACCTGTAATTCCAGCAGTTTGAGATGCCAAGGCAAGCAGATTGCTTGGGCCCAGGAATTTAAGACCAGCCTGGGCAACATGGTAAAACCCCGTCTCTCCAAAAACCTAGCCAGGTGTGATGGCACACACCTGTAGTCTCAGCTATGTGGGAGGCTGAGGCGGGAGGATCACTTCAGCCCAGCAGGTTGAGGCTGCAGTGAGCTGAGATCATACCACTGCACTCCAGCCTGGGCAACAGAGCGAGACCCTGTCTCAAAAAAATAAAAAATAAGACATATTTGAAGTCACTGAAATAAGAGCATTATCTGAGAGGCCAATGAGATGCACTATGATTCATGTAAGTTTCACTAAATGGTAATGGTTAACTTAGGTTTGGGATCCTCTATACACAATAGATACTTAAAATATGTAGCAAATAAACATTAATTCAACTTTACTATCAGAAAGTTTTCTTTCTTCCTCTTTTGTCTTTTACTTTTTTACTTTAGGTAATGGAAGACAAAACAGCTCCACTTAATGAAGAGACACCGTCTAGCACAAACACTTAGCACCCATCTTTAGATGAGGATTACCAGTAAACTAGAGTAACATGAAAAGCCCAGTTTCCCATCTCTCATCTTCTTGTGACTCTTCAGTAAATACCAGACTAATCCTGCTCCGAACCCCCTGAGCTACAGCGGTGACTAGGCCAGCGCAGACTTCAACAGCAAACAGGATGTAAAAACAAAAGGGCAAAAGAGTAAAATAGCCTCATAGTTTGGGCAGAGTTTCCTCCACAATGTAAAAGGCTGGTTTATAGTAGAGAAAATAATGTAATCAGAGGAAGCTATGCAAGTTACAGTTCTTTACCTCTCTTTTTCCTACCTTTCCCCTAAACCAAAACACTCGATGGTGTTTTATTCTTGGGATTATTAGAGCATGAAACATTTTTCAGGAATTCTTCACTCAGCTGACAGGATGACAACTCCTGAAGCTGAGGACCCCCAAGTGAGTAACAGCACATGGAGCCTAGAGAAAAGCCTTTCATGGGACTTGAAACCACACTCTGCCCCTTACAATCCGTGTTATTCACCTTCCCTGAGCTTCCATTTCCTCATCTGTAAAATGAAGATGATATCTCACTTATAGGGTTGTGAGGATTACCTGAAAATGATATATGTTGTTAGAGTAGCATTTCATTAAATATTGAACCAGCCAAAAAACTAAAAGCCCCACAACTGTTCTTCAACTTAATCATTTTCAGAAGACAATACTTTCTTTCTTCTTATAGCGCATATATGCTACGAATGTTATGGTGGACATTCTTTGCCTTTCTCTCCCAAACTGAAAGGTAGTTACTGAATCTGGGCTGGCCCTGTGTCTGCTTCACCAGTAGAATATAGTGAAAGTGACTGTATACCACTCTCTGGGTCTAGGCTTTAAGAGGACTGGGAGCCTCTGCTGCCTCCTTCCTGGAAGGCTCACTCTCAAAACGCTCTCTCTCGGAATACTGCTGCCATGCTGTGACATGCACAAGTCACAAGCAGATCCCATAGAGCTCTTACCGACAACCAACATCCACTGCCAGCCATGAGAGTGAGACTTTTTAGATTTCCAGCTCAATTTAGCCCTGGATGATTCAGCCCCAGCTGACAGCATGTGGGAAAGAGGGTCTGCCCAGAGGAGCCCAGCCCATCCACAGAATAATGTCATAATAAATTGTTAGACCAGGAAGTTTTGGGATGGTTTGTTACACAGGAATAAGTCACAGAAATCATAGAGAAATAAGTGATTTTTAAAAATCCAATAGAATCAAACCCATCCCCAAAGAACACGATTACTTAACAAGCTCCAGAAACATCCATATGAAAGTCTTCAAGAAGCTAGTTTGGAAGGTGTGCACTTATTCCGCTGTTTAAGATAGGTTTAGAACTCCTTTGTGAACTACTTTTAGAGATGATCTATGAGGCCTACACACAGAAAAACTTCACGCCCGCTCCACTGTGACAAAAATGTATAATCCACTTGATCACTCACCATATAAACCAGCTGTGGTTCTTGGCAGTTCTTAGTTCTTTCCATTATCAATCTCAGGTTCAAAGACATGAGGAGATTTTTGGGTTTGTTATAAGGGGGTTATGTGACAATGACTTGTGTACACAAATTCTTCCCATTATATCAGGAGTTCAGAGGGAGAAGGGACAGTGTCTGATTCATGTTGGTGTCCCCCACAGATCATATCAAGGAGCCTGGCACATGGCAGACACCCAAGAGCCATTTGTTGAATGGCACATTGCAAAAACTAATCCATCAATGAGCAATAAAAACGTACTGTGCCACGACAGCATCTTTGGGCTAAGTGTATTGTGACAACTTTGAAGGTGACAATGCTCACTTGTAAAAGTCAATCATTTGCAAGAAATCTGGGGATCTGGTAAATGGATGCCCCTGAATCAGGCCACAGTGCTACCTGACAAACAGAAAGGACTGCCACCTAGGTTATGAGCTATAGACCGAGGGATCATTTCACCAAAGAAAACAGATACCTAATTTAGATATGACCAAAAAAAAAAAAAAGTTTGCTATTAGCAAAGGCATGTAAGCTACAGGTGTCATGCCAAAATCAGGGCAGAAGGCCGACCTGGTGACTTCCATATGTTTTCAAGACAAGAAGAGAATCTTAATTTACATGATCTCTACTCCTTCTACAGATTCTGCAATGTAGACACTATTATCCCCATTTCATAGCTGTAGAAACCGATCCTGTGTCAAGGCAGGCTACTTGCATTATCTTGGACCATCAGGCCATGATGGGGAAGCAGACGTGGAGAGATGCATGGAAGGGTAATTCTGAGAGGACTAGGGAGAAGCAGCAGTAAAACTCTTGGAAAGGGAGAACTTTTCACAGCCTCTGCTGAGTGCAAGAAAATTATTATACCCCCATTCTCTAGAAAGCCTTTGAGGTACAGGTGATAGGATAAGCTCTGGAAGAGTATTCGCAACTTCTGCCCGAACTATAAGCCCAACATGGGTTTCTGGAAACTCTTGCCGCAGAAGTAAAGAGACGCTTTGTTCATCTGCATCCCCCAACTTTCCCTGCAAATCCAAACCTGTTCATCCTACCTCTAGTTCTTATTGTTTCCTCTGATAAGGAGGGCCCCAGTGAACAATTAAAGCTTTCATTAAATAATCTCTAAGCACATTCATTTGATTGATTGTTATTTGATACAGCAGTTAGTTTCAGTGGGGCAGTTAATATTGATCACATAAAGTACTCCAGACAAACATGAAACAGTTCCAGAACTCCATGGATTATTACCCTTTATCTGCCAGTCATCTGGGTTACTTGTAATGGTCACGGAATTTAAAATCAATAATAACAATTAGTGTTCTGTACACCAAAACGGATGAATCATGTGAAATGGGTTTTCATATAAAATCAAAGGTAAAGCAAGCTGATAGCATGGAAAAAAAGCTCTCTGAATTTCCAGTGCACGTTTGGCAAGGCACTTTCACATGCAAATCCTCAAAATAGGCAGCAAGAGCGAAAGAAAGGTGTTCAGGAGAAGATGTGGCCATAAAAAAGCATATGAAACCCCTGACGATCTTAATACAAAAAGATGAAGCATAAAAGATAAAAGTGATCAAAATGAGTTCTAACAAATGTAGTAAAATTAATGGAACCAGTAATTTCCTTCCTTGGAGATGTGTGTCTAGCTACCTTTTTCAGCTTTCAATTTGTAGGCATTAATCGTGACTTTTTTTTGTAATAAAATGGCAACAACAGTATTTTAGTAGCTCCATGGCACCACTACTGTAATATAATGTATATATAATTAAAATGCAAAGCAACAGAGAAACGTTTCATCATTAAACTGTAACCAGCGCACTATGTGAAATCATCCATTCCAAAGACTTGTTTTTCATCAATTATTTGTTGTTTATCTGATGTAAATATAAAAAGGACTAATTAAAATATATGCCTTTTTATACAGCTTCTTGTCATTAAAGCCAATGAAAGCATTCTGAGGACCATAATGAAATAATTATGTTTGCCTTTAAGAATTCTCTTCAATAACACATGGCAGTACTGAGCTAAATTAAAACATCAGGAACTGAATTTCGCTGCCTCCATTTCCATTTTAGTTAATTAAACCCCCAAGCTTTCCAATAGACCAGACCCTAAAAAAATCTTTTGAAGCTGAAATGGCCTTCAGATCATCGGCCTTTTTATAATTACGGACTTTGATGACATGGCAAAGGTACTGTAGCCATTGAAAGCTTTAATATTTTTGAGAAGACAAATTTATTACATGAGGTCTTCATTTGCTCTGGAAATGGGAAAAAAATTGGGATGTGATCCAGATCTTCTCTCCCTGGTTAACTGATGCACTCATCTTATTTGTTCTTTTACCTGCACATTATTTTGAATTTAGCTATTTTTTTGACTTGACAAAATTTTATTCTGTGATGAATAGTAATTTATCAACAACAACATAGCAAACATTCCACTAGATATGGGTCAAATTGGGACAGTGATTCTTTGTCAAATACTAAAACTTAAAAAATAAGAAGCTATCTTTAAGACAGCAGTGGACTGAGGAGAATCTGTGAATTTTAAGAAATAAAATCCTTCCGTTTGAATTTTCTCCTCCTCCAAACCTCAAATCAGATACTTTGGAAGGCAAAGAATAAAATAAAATGAAAATAAATCTGAGTTTAAGAGAAAGGGAAGAAGGAAAAAGGCGAGAAAAACTGATAAGTGGTTTCAGGGCTGGTAGCAAATGAAATGGCTTTAGCACTGTTGTCATCTGATGCAGATGGGGGTGGGAACTTTGTACTTTCAAAAGTAAATACAAGGCCAGGCTCGGTGGCTCATGCCTGTAATCCCAGCACTTTGGGAGGCCGAGGTGGGCAGATCACGAGGTCAGGAGACCGAGACCATCCTGGCCAACATAGTGAAACCCCATCTCTACTAAAAATACAAAAATTAGCCAGGTGTGGTGGCATGCACCTGTAGTCCCAGCTACTCAGGAGGCTGAGGCAGGAGAATCACTTGAATCCGGCAGGCGGAGGTTGCAGTGAGCTGAAATCAAACCACTGCACTCCAGCCTGGGCAACAGGGTGCGACTCCATCTAAAAAAAAAAAAAAAAAGGAAAAAAATTAGGAGTACCAAGGTTTAACTCTGACAACGTGAGTTCCCTCACGTTTTGTTCTATATGGAGAGTTGGCGAGGTTTGTGAGTGGATGATATTTGGTGATTGCTAGATAGACTGTCTAATAAGACATCAGCAGTGAATTGTTGACAGCTGGGAAACAAATATCTATTCTATGACAATGTAAAATTACAATTATAATCTCAGAATCCACTTTTATTAAACTACTTACTTCCTCCCAATTTTTCTTTGTTCTCTTCAAAGAAATCTGCTTTTGGAAATCAGGGACATCATCACCCACTATCACCCCTGTAAAAATCAGCTTTCTTCTTTCTCCCTCCCCTGAGCTGGTTCAGTTCTTCAGCTGCTGGAGGAGGCCTAGAAACTCCTGGAATCCCTGAGCCCTGACTAGAGGAAATGCTTGGCCAGGTTGAGTCGCCTTGCTGACGTCAGTTCCTGTTATCCTCGCCTTATCGCGCAGGGGGCAGAGAGTCTTATCTTACTAAATGGTCCCCTTGTAGCTCCCCCACCCTACAAGGCCAGAGAAAGAGCAAGTCAGCAGTTCCATTGCCTGTTTGAATTCCCATCTAAGCAGCTCTGAAAGCTCAAGACAAAATGCCAGTAGACTTAAGCTCTCCTGCTTCCTAGGTAGAGAGAACGTTTGCAACTTTATTTTTCATTCATTTAAAGGGGTTTGGGGAGTGGGATGGGACAGAGATCATGCTTTTTAATGATGGGGTAAGGAAGCTGGGAATGAAAAGAGGAGAATTCAGGGCAACATATTGACTGATGAGGTTGTGTTATTAGATCTTACAGATCGGGCAGGTTATCTCATCTCCTATTTAACAAGAGGTACTTAGGCCAAGCCACTTACAAGCAGGATACTGATAAATCTGAAACCTGAGTTAACTCTACTCTTCTCCCTCCATCACCCCAGCTCCAACTTTTTAAGAGGAAGCTGGCAAGGGCTGATACAGATTTGTTCATAACAATTTAACTTAATTCTACTCCCTCCTCCCCACCCTGTCCACGCACACACAGGTGCTAGAGTGAGAACCACAGTCCAGTCCACTTTGCAAGGAATGCCTTCTATTCACAGATCTATAGTTTGCTACAAAAGGAATTCATGCCCGTAAGAATGACCCAGAAACACAAGGCGATCTTAAGACATAATGAAAAAATTAAGCTGTGAGAGCTGTACTTATATTGACTATAGAATCTAAACAAAGACTTTCTGTGCCACTCCTGGGTTCAAGGGGCAGCCTAGGAGATGTTGTAATATTAAATATCTGGCATATTTCAATGATTTTTGTGGGAACCATGCAGGATATTTGAAAGTGGGTTATTCTAGAAAATCAGAGATATATGATTGTCATAACTACCCTGTAATTTGAAAGGCAAGATTCTATCTACATTAATATCTTTGGAAAGGTTTTCAGCCAAGATTTTTCTGATTAACCTTCATCAAAAACTCCCATTTCTGAAATAATCTATTTAATTGATAGTTAACTGAATTTATATTAGAACATTTAAAGTATAAAAATGTCATTTAAGGATAAATTTATGGCACTTACACATAACTCAAACTCTACAGAAGATTCTAAGATGTTCTAAAATGAACATTGCATTTATTGTTAAAATCCTGTGCGACTTGAAAAGAGTTTTGTATTTTGCATCTTGGTTTTTACATCTCCATCTTCTGCCCAAAGAGTAACTTAAAATTCTCAGCTTTTTCTAAATTATTGATTTAAAAAATTATAAATTCCTTGAGAGTAGAATTTATAATCTTTGTTATTTATCATGTATTTCCCTTCTCAGATAGAGTTTAATGATATTTGTGGAATGTGTAAAGGAGAAAACAGGTTTTCTTTCTTTTTCAGCCACCTCAGGGCTTAACATATGTTGAAGGTAAATTATAAGCATCTGATATCCAGAAGAACTTTTTTTTATGCTTATGCTTTAGAGAAAAGTGCATGACAATACCTTCGGTTGTATATATCAGCGCCAGGCTTCTAGAAATGAGAAGGAAACTTCTGATTCAGGTCAGCTAGCCTATCAGAAATAGCCATTCTGGTCATTTATCTATTAAGGAAAAAAGACCTGATTCAATGCAAGGGCTTTACATTATTGGCTGGCAAATCAAATTCTAACTAGAGCTTCCAAATCAATTCCATAGCTTAAGTTTAGGCAAACAGATGTCTACCTTTCTACTGTTTTGTTTTTTGAATCCATCCTTTTCTGGCAATAAAATTTAAATGCATGCTTTTTCTTTTCTAAGTTGCACATCAAAACTCACTCCCTTGTCAAATGTACCAATTTATCTAATATTCACAATATGATTTCTTTTTTTCTACAAGGAAGGAAAACTTTGGGAATCTTTCACTTGTTTTCGAACAACCCACAACCCTGCCTGCACTCTCTTTGCAATTTAAGGAAAAGTCCCTCTTTTTCTCTTGTTTCTGATGGTATTAGTTACCACCGTCATGTGTCCGAGAAAGCAGAAAATTATGTCCTACTTTAGAAAAACAATTGGGCCTTTTCACTGAAATATTTATTCAAAACCCCATTCAATTCATACGGTGGCTGTCAGTCTTTATTTAGTCTTTCTTTCAGAGGGTATCTTTGATTTTGCCACTTTGACCCCAATTTATATCTCACTAGGAGAGGATTTAGATACTGTTTAATACTTAAAATTTGGGTCCCAGGGCTTTGAAAAGAGGCCTTTTCTCATTCCCTAATCAAACATCACTACTGTTTGTTTCAAAAACAATTTCTTCTCATTAATGGGCAAAGTACTGTTTCAAAAAGAAAATATTTTTTTCTTTTTCCTTTTGATGTGTTGAGTAGGGAGAAAAGACAGGGAAAAAGGCCAAGAAGTTGTCACACTCATTATTTCACCAAAGCAACTATATTTAGACCACAAAATATTAAGATTTATCCTATGCCCACTAAGCAATTAATGTTGAAAACATCTGGAGCCGCCTAAAACCAAGATAATCCTGGAGGCATCTGAACAGAAATTTAGTGACTCCTATACCTTCCAGGGGCAGTCGTCAATCGTAGTATTTAGACCACATTCCCTTAGTAGTCCCCTAATCCTGACTTTGAATGCTTATAACAAGCAATTCACAGACACTACTACAAATGGCAGCTGGCTGGCATATCATTTTTCTGCCTTTAAAATTAAAAAGAAAATAACGGGAATATTTTATCACCTTTCAAAGTGAGCTTGTGGCGGTGTGCTCCATGTTCAAAGGTCTTACTTTATTTACTATGCATACACACACACACCATAAAAAAAGTCTCAAAGCAGAAAATAGTTTTGGTTGGAATTTAGTACTTTTTCTTTTTTGCCCACTGTTTCCTCTGTGTTAAAAGCAAAAACAGATCTGCTTCTCGTCAAAATAGCCATTAAGTATAATGGAAAATGTTGTGGTTATGTTCTTACTAACACAAACGTAGCCCTAATATGCTTTTATTTCAAAAGCCCTAACTAGCTATACCACCCTGAACCAAAAACTGTGTGGCACAAGACATTTGTTAGAATCTTTAAAAAAAAAAAAAAGTTTTAGTTTTATTTATGCTAAAAAAAAAAATCATTGGAACAACTGACCATCATAAAGTGGTTTATGGAGGGTAAAGCAACTCTGCAAGGGCACAAGCAATATTTACATTTTATTCATTTAACCTAAAGTTGGGGTATGGGATTCAAACTCTTGTGAAACTGACCACAGTAAGAACTAATTGCCCCGCTTACAAAAATAAGACACTGGAATTTCTGAAATCCCTTTGTCAAATGCCTTTATTTACTTTGTCTAATGCAAGTTTCTTTGATTAGCTAAACTTTGCTGTTATCAACACTTCTTGCTTATCGGCTAGTTTTAGGCGAATGACACATTCACCGCTCGCTCTCCCTAGATAAAGCAAATCCCTTGTTTAACTTGTCCAAGAACAAACAAAGCCTTTCCCCCTACTCTTACAACTTAATAGGCATGTTTGGAGGGTTAATTACAAAAGGAAGAATGTCTACATGTAAAAACTCTATTAGGTCTAATAACTTTTGGCGAGGATCCTGAGCATTTTTTTTCCTTCTGTTAAAAAACATGTTTCATTACAACTTTCTCTAACAAGAAAGTTTCAGAGAGCCCCAGTTCCCTGGGATTCCGACAGAAATTGTTCATACTGTTTTAATTGCTGCAAAGAGGACAGGTCTGAAAGGTCTCTTCTTGGATTAGAAAATTATTTTGTAACCCTCAAGTTTCTTTGAGTTCTCCAGAAATAAAATAGGCACCAAAAAAGAAAAGGCATTTGGGGAGCAGCTGAAGATTAAGCCGCCTTCTGAAAACGATATTCTTTTTGCCCTGCTTATGGCTCTACAAAATGTTAAGTCAGACTGCCAGGCTGTTGGCATCAAATGGTTATTGATTTTTCAGCTACAAACCTGTTGATTTCCTGGCCCGAGAAGCAAGTCTTTATTCTTAAGAAAAAGTTTCAGAGAGGGCAATTTAAATCCTGTCATTGTCCCTTCTCCCCTTTTTCTTCTCTCTTTAGATAAGCCACCATGTTATTAGGAAAACTCAATTTCTTCCAGTTAAACTTTGACCTCTTTGAAAACAAAGATTTAAAATGTCATTTTCAGGCTAATGCTCCAATGAATTGTCAAATAAAGTACTAAAAACATTTTGATAGATAGCTGAGCCATTTATCTAAATCACTGTCAGGGCGGTGAAGCATCCTGCAGGCTCCCACTACAGCCACCCGAAGGTGGGATTTTCTGGGACTCCTGATCATTTCTCAAGCCTGCAGCCAGGCTACTGTTGACCAGATGCGTACCTCGGCACTGTGTCAGCATCAGATAACAAAATAGTCAATATTTTTTTTAAAAATTGGGAAACCCCACTTATATTTCCTTTCGTTTAACTGATGTCCACGTTCCGGGCTGAATTGCAAGATATGGAAATAATGGATGGCTCAGTCCAAGGGGTGTTCATTGCCAGTAGTTTTCTAGCAAAACAGCAACTTCTTAGACCAACAAAGTGACTCGGAAAGGTGGCAGCAGGGTCAATGCTAAGAAATATTGCCTTTCCTTAGCAAGGAAAACATTGGAAGCGGCAGCTTGAACTGGTGGTTTATGAACTTCGGGAGCAGCAGCCACCTTAATTAAACTAAATTCCTTTCAAGGAAATGTCATATTTTAATTACTTTGGACTGTTGGAATACACAAGGGGTGGGGGGACCTATACAACTAGTAGCTAATCCAAAGAACAGAAAAGTTAAATTCCACTCTGCACACATTTTAGTAAAAACTGCAAAATGTGTCAAATTGCCCTACTTGAAGAATGTTTTAAAGTCTTGCGGTCACCCTCTACTCTCCACCCCCCACATTTTTATGCATATTTTAAAAACTGTTTTCAAGAGACTATAAGGTTGGTAAGGAGAGGAGCATGGGGGCGGGAGGGGTTATTTTGGAAGAAAACATCTAACAGGAAATTTTCAGCAAAGGGAATCAATATGCATGCCAGCATATCACACCCCTTCAGCATTAAATCATTAAATCCTTTGTCTTGCTACCAATGCAGTTTATTTCCAATGTCTTTATTGCATGCAAGACAGACAATTTTTTTTTCTTGGTAGAAGAAGGGAAAAAAATAAACCTACATTGAGCAGTGTGCCGATGCTGCCATTCGGTTTGGGTCAATCCACTGAAGCATGCTTTGAGAGCTTTCTCCTGGAGCATGCAGGAAGACGGACTCGCAGTGTAGAAATCCAGGATTTGCCCAGGACTCACTGACAGAACATCCATACAGTCAAACATGATCTCCCCTGCACCGAATGTCTGCAAAAGTGCTTATCCTCTAGGTGTGGAGGCAAATGGCATAGAAAAGTCCACCCAACTCCATCAAACTCTGCCCCTTTTTTGGCACGTAGGCTGTTGGTCTTTTTCCCAGCCCCGAATCATGAATTATGACAGACAAGCCAGCTAAAAGCCTGTAATTGATCCAAATGATCATTTACCATTTTCCAGGCTTACTCGGCCAATCCAGCCGGGGCGGGGGGTTCCCAGAAAGATCCCAACTTCTCCTTCCAAGTAAATGCTTGCAAAAAGCCTTCCGAATGCGTTCCGGATCCTACCCCGACGGTGCCCAGACAAACCCTGCTCGGATCGCTCGCGTTCTCGGCATCCCAGTCCTCAAACAGCTCGCATGGGGGAATTCTGGTCCCCCCTTTGGCAAAGAATAGACCCTCCTGCCTCTGAACAGCTCACTTCCTACTACTTCTGTCACACAGAATGAAAGATTGAATTGCCTAATATATGCGAGTGAACTTTCGGTGAACCCTACCCGGGCTGCTAACCTTCAAATGACCCAACTAGTCTGACATCACCAACTCCCAGGATTCTCACAGAGCTTAAAAACTCCCAGCAGCCCTGCAAAAGCAGACAGCCAGAGAGGCAGGCAGCGAGCGCATAAGCCAGCGCTTTCTTTCCTATTTCTCACCTTAAAAACAATACAAGAAGTGCTTTTAAAACGAGCAGGGGAGGAGCCGGGACGCTGCTCCTGGCTCACGTTGAGCACCAACTTCTCTCCCTTTACTCCTTTTTATTTGCGGCGGCTTAGCTTGGAAAACAGTGCTCCCCCCCGCGCCCGCTTGCCTCCCGCCCACCGTCTCGCCCCTCAGCCCACCCTTTAAATTCCTCTGTGCGCCTTTCTGTCTGTTAAATTCCTTATAACTTATGTATTTTTCCACTCCAGAAAAAGCACATGCAAGCCCTAAACTGTAGAACAGAGAATGGCTACCCCTTGGGAAAGGCTTGGGTTGGGAAACTTTCCATTCCACAGTCTTTTTCTCTTTCTCCCTCTTGCAAGCCCCTGGCTGAAGTGACTGCATTCGTTTGCTCTGCAATCCAGCTTTCGAGATTCATTTACTTTGAAAAATCCTCTCCAGGTTCTGTGCAGCATATAGAGTAGTCAAGAATTAGTTACCCCTGTCCCAAACACACAGCCACACAGAAAATGAGATTTTAGATCTGGACGTGGAAAAACAATACAGTGGTCAAGAGCATGGATTGGGGAATCAAAGTGAACTAGATTCCAATTCCAGGTCTGCCACTTACCAGCTGTGTGTTCTGGGATAAGTATTTAACTTCTTCGGGCTTCAGTTTCCTCATCTGTAAAATGGGCATATAATACTACCCACCTTGGTGGTAACTGGGAGGACAGAAATAACACTTGTATGGTGCTGGGTAAATATCATGGAACAAATGTTAGCTGTGACTCATCCTCATATTGTTCAAATGGGGAAACAACAGCCTGGGGAGATGAGACCTACCCAAGGTCACACAGCTGAGAGCTGTGACTAGAACCCAGCTCCCTAGGATCAAAGTCCAATGTGAAAGTTACTTGCCTGTTCCCACATCCTTGCACCCCAAATAGCCATGTTGGTTGCCTCTCTCATCATACACCTACACACGTCCCACCACATAATTAAACGCATATTTTGTAAACTGGTTTAAGTGTGACAGTTTTATATTTTGAAGGATCAGTTTTCTCTTATACCAGCCCCTGCCCAATCCTTTTATTAAAATACAGTAATTTTAAGGGAAAATAATTTTTTAGATCTCTCACACTGACCCATCCTACAGGAAGAAGTGTCTTTCCAGCCAGTCCTAAAACACTGAGAAGGATGGACGCAATATTTACAAATAAACCCAGCCGGATGGAGAGCTTTAAAAGGGAGAGCCAATCTACCCTGTAGCCATTTTGCACAACTTGTTTAAAGGATGCAACATACATCAAAGAAAGGAAACTCTGGGGAGGGATTAAAACACCCTCTCTTCTCCACCGCCTCTCTAGCATTTACTTGTAATTCTCCCACAAAACAGGGCCGGCAAGAGGATAGGCAGGGAGGGAGAGTCTCCTTGCCCAACCCAGGGAAGAGCACTGCTCCAGTCTCCTTTTTGTGGATAGTGTTGGAATGTGCATTGGCATCCGGGCCTTTTAAAAGCCTGTCAGGGGGCACCCCACCCCATGCTGAAACATTGCCCTGTCTAGTGGAGTTGCTAAGTGGCACTTGTGGTGTAACATGAAAAGTATGCATCGCACACACTTACCAAGTCAAAGATCCTTTTATGAAGGTAGATTAAAACAATTTTCAGCCCAGCAAGCTCAGTTCTTGCTATTGAAAAGTTCGGAGCAATAAAGGGGTGAGATTTTTGCTGAATCTGTGTTTGTTATTTTTTTTCCCCTCTCTTCTCTCTTTTATATGGTCATCATTTTGTAACAGAGACTTATTAAAAGAAACCCTTTAACTACAAAGAAAACACACATTTTAAGCAAGGGAACACAGAGGAATTTACAAAACATTTAACACGCTGTCATTAAGGTAGTCGTAAAGATACACAAAGCACTACATTATGTGCCAATTTCTACTTGGTCCATGAGGATTATGGCTCCAAACGCTTATTTAAGGTCCTTAGAGTTCCTTGGAAACTGAGTTCATTTTTACCAGATAATGGAGGTGGATGAAAAGTTGTTAGACAAGAGAAGAGGAAACAGCTATATTGAAAGTACAGCAGGAGAAACTTAAGTTAGAGATGAGAAACATGGCATCACTGACAGGTATGTGTGTACAGGGATCTGTTATCCAGGGGAGGCTGCTGCACATTCTTGTTTAACATCTTTTCAAAGAGTAGAGATACACTGGTCCCAGGGAAGTGAAGATGCGGATGGGTGTCCTTAAAATTCTGTTCATTCTTATTTCTTAAGCTATGGAATCAGCCTCATCAAGCGAGACCACTGCTTCCAAATTTCTTAACTCTATACTGTATCATTGCACAAAAATAACAACATGAGTGTGTCTCTGTGTGTGGTAAAGGTTGGGCGACCCGATGTTTTCTTTCTTTGTGCAAGAAAATGTAAAATATATAATTACCTTGAAGTTCTCGACTGAGAAATGAACTTGGGACTTGAAATGAATAATCAGTATTTAAATCCCCGTGAATGGAATAGTATGGGTTTCTTATAATGTGACAATATTCACTAGTCAATTAATCATTCCTCATCATGAATTAATTATGCTGATAGCAATAATTAGAGCTATTACTTAATCCAAGTATTAATTTATGAAACAGACCCATGATTTAGCCACATGCTAATTATTTCTTCATCAGTAAATGCTTACAGTTCTTGAAAACTTTATTCTGCCTCTAAATTCTTCATTTTAAGTAAAATGAAGGAAAGATATAAAAATAAGCCACAGTTCTTTAAATACATATCCATGTACTATAAAGATTAATGAGTTGGGTAGAAAGTGAAAAATAGACCGATTTACCCATAATGAAATGTAAACTACTGACATCCATTTTAAACATTAGCCACAGGGTTGGAAGAAACTTTCCCAAATATCTTCTTGTTATGGCATAAAATAACATTCTGATATGTGTCACCTCTATTTTCTTTGTGTTTGATCAATGATCTAATAAATGTATTTCCAACCAACAAGCAAACAAAAAGTACAAAACAAAAAGCAAAACTTTGAGGGCAAAATCCATTTTGTTTCAGAGTAACTGTATATTTGTCAGTGTGACACAGCACATTTGAAACCCATAATCATAAAACAAAAATTTATAGCCAGGGTTCAGGGTGTACATCTGTTTCTCTGGTTTTCGTACAGCAATTACCCACTGGACAATCCAGAAAGAAACACCATGAATCATGCTCTGCAAACATGTTTGAACTGGAGAGTTTTCTGAAGAAAGAGCAGTCGTGTCTGTGCACCAGTATTGCAGCCGGCCGTGTTCAAAATTGGGCTAATACCTTGTGATGTCTAAATAAGAAGATTTTCAGAGGCGCAGACATATCCCTCCCACCACAGGCGCAGACATGCAAAGTGCAGGCAGACACAGGCACAGGGCTGGGGGAGGTGGACACTGATTGTTTTAAAGACATGCCCACCTCTTTCATGTTGTTTTGGCTTTTTATTTGTTTGTTTTTAAAATTTTTTCCCTGTCATTTCCCTCTTGCCACAGTTCTGCCAGAAGAATAAACGGCTAGTACTGAGTGACATGTGTGTTCCAGCAGGGAAGCCAAGGCAGAGATGTTGCCAGCACGAGGCAAGTATGAGGCTGTTCCCGGGGCTTCCATACTAGCAGGCAGAGCTGCTTTTGTGTTGGAGGGGAGCGGGGGAAGTTCTAACAGTAATAACACATGGAAACTTTGCTTCTGGCCCTTCAGTATGAATACCTGCTCACATAACAGGACTGTTGATGTTCGTGGATCTTATACCAAAAGACACCAATGCACTTTCCAAATGAACTTGCAAGGTGGCTCTGGGCATGAGTATAGAGACTTCTTAGAAACCCTAGAAACACATCTTCTTCAAAAATGTCTTTTTACTGTGAGTGTTGGCCACCGTGTCCTTCATTTGGCTCCTTTCTCTTCAGCTGTCTGCTTTTCCAGACCTTCCTCCACAAAGTCTTCCTTCTTGGTTACACACAAATATTGTTCTCCCAAGACAAGGGCATACTTTTCTCTTTCCACATTTCTGAATTATTTTCTTTAGTGCTTCTGTGCTTTCTGCTGTCAATGACTCATAAAGACAGCTCTTCAAGCCCAACAGTTTCTGTTGGTTCCAACTTGAAAGTTAAACACAACCCCTGCTGAATGCCTCAGTACTGAGCAGTGAGCTGCGAACCATCTCTTAGCTGACTGTCACTGCTGGTGGCATTGTCTCAACATTAGTTTTGGGGAGACCTATCTTTGGCTATTTCATCTTGTTTACATTTCCCTTTTTAAATCTAGATCTTTACTCTTTTTTTTCATTTTTTAAAATTTTATTTTCACATTTTCCATCACTCCCTATAAATCTAGATTTAAGTAATACATGCTCATAAAAATTCAAAGTCTAGTCCAAAAGATATAAAGTAAAAAGTAAAAGTCCTCTGTATGTATTCATTAAATGTTGAATACCTACCATGTGCCAGGCATCTTAATTGGTGCTGGGCATATATCTGTGTATTTTTTTGGGATTGTGAGGCGGGGAGTGCTGTTTGTTGCTATTATACCAGTATGGTCTTATGATACATATTGCTCTGCAACATTTTTAAATTTAGCAATATTTCTTGAACATGCCTTCAAAATAAATAATACATATAGAACTGGCTCATTTAAAAAATAAGTTAGAATCTCTTTACATCAATGCATTGTATTTCATTTAACCAATGGCCAGCTGTTAAGACATTTAGGTTGTTTCTACTTTTTTAGTACTATTAGGTTAGTGCAAAGAAGCCCTGCGGGCATGTGCACCAATACATCTGCTGGATAAAATTCTAGTAGCGGTATTACCAGAACAAGGATTATGAGCATCTTAAAATTTGATGGACGCACAAAATTGTACTCCAAAACAGTTATGTGAATATATGTTCCCTTTTTGTTCTAAAACAGGGGTCAGTAAACATTTTCTGTACGGGGCCACTGGAAATATTTTAGGCTTTGCAGGCTATACAGTCTCTGTTGCAGCCGCTCAACTATGCCATTGTAGTATAAAGGAGCCATAGACTATATAATAAATTAATGGGCATGGATGTACTTAATAAAACTTAATTTACAAAAATTGATAGTGGACTAGGTTTTGCTCATGGGCTGTAGTTTGTCCACCTCTGTTCTAAACCAACATTTAACAATTTCACGGAATTCTACATTGCCTTGTCTCTATCTTTATAAAACCTAGCTATATACATTTGGGTTTTGTTAGTACTTTAATTTTCCTTCCCTTTTAAAAGCTTAATTCAGTTTCAACTTGTGTATGTCTATAATATGGCTCTTTTATTATATTATTCATCGAGAATGCATTATATTACTTCATCCAGAATCATCTTTCTTTCTCTCTCGGCTGGTAATTTCTCACTTTTCTACCTTATTGTCTTCATTTCCTTCTATAAGAAGGAGTTTTGGATAACATCGCTGCCTTCAAAATGTGTGCAGATGCCCCTGTTCTTCCACCATTAAACCCTGCTTTAAAGTCCATTATTTCCATCAACACCCCACCTCAGTCCCATATATGATGGCAATATTTGAGAGATGGAAAATATAATGGTGACTCCTGAGAATAAATGCCAATGGCACTACCATGCTACTGCTTGCTTGTGACTTCCCTGTACTATTCCACATGAATTTTGTCTCGTCTCAATACATCTTCCAATAAGCTAAGATTAGATGTGCCACTTAGTTGACAGAGTGCTTAGAAGAACAGCTAGACTCTTTTCAAGGATAGAAAGAAGCACAAAGGATTCTAAGAGTGCTTTGCAATTATTTCGTGTTAATATTATTAATAAAGGATAATGTCTATAACTGAGATGCCTGCCTTAATTCCTAGTTCAGCACTTCATTTTTTGAGATCATATGTATGAACAGAAACTATTAGTCGGCTCTTAAACTCTGCTGTTTAAAGTAATTAAAATTAAACAATTAAAAATGAGTTCTCAGTCACATTAACCATATTTCAAGTGTGCCACAGCCTCATATGACTGGTGGCTATCACGTTAATAGGACAGTGCAGACATAGAATGTTTCCATCATTGCAGAAAGTTCTGTTGCAGCTGAGTGCTCTCAAAGGTCAGCTTAATGATTAGAGAGGCAGTGTAACATGGTAAGTGGGAACACAGAGTTTAGATACTGCCTGTGTTTAAACCCCAGCTTTGCTTCTTACTAGCTGTCCGACTAGGCAAAGTTACTTAATCTCTGCATTCTCTCGCCTGCAAAATATAGATATTAATGGTACCTATGTCAAAGAGTTGTGGTAAAGATTAAATGAGGTAATACAAGTACTTAGGAAATGTCAGTGCAAGCCCGGGCACAGTGGCTCATGCCTGTAATCCCAGTACTCTGGGAGGCCAAGGTGGGAGGATCACGAGGTCAGGAGATTGAGACCATCACAGTGAAAGCCAGTCTCTATTAAAAATACAAAAAAACTTAGCAGGGCATGGTGGCACACACCTGTAATCCCAGCTATGCGGGAGGCTGAGGCAGGAGAATTGCTTGAACCTGGGAGGTGGAAGTTGCAGTGAGCTGAGATTGCGCCACTGCACTCCAGCCTAGGCAACACAGCAAGACTCTGTCTCAAAAAAGAAAAGAAAAGAAAAGAAAATGTTCGTGCAATGTCTGCAAGGAGAAATGAAGTCAGGCACATATTGCTAAATACTACTCAAATACTACTTGTAGCAGAGAATCGTCTGCCAGAGTAGTCATTTTCAACCAGAATGCACATTTCAGGCTGCAGGTGGAGGGGGTAGGGGCTGCAAATATGTAATTAGGGCAAGTTCTCTAAGAGAATTTGCTGCATATACCTGGTTAAGGACTACTACACTGAAGCATTTTTGTATTTATATATATTATAAAGGAAGATGGTTTCTTTCATTTGCAAAGCACACACTGAGTCAGAATGACCATGAAATAATTGGCAAGCCCCACCCTGCTGCCCATGTGGAAGACAGCAAATAGATCATAATAGATTATATCACTTTGGGTTTTTTTTTTTTTTTTTTTTTTTTTTTTGCATAAGTGGTGTTGAGCCTCAGCACCTTAGGGCTGATTATAAGTTAATTAAATGGCAAAGGCATTGCATAAGATGGAAGACTTGCATTATTAATCTATCTTGTGTTATCATCTGTTATCTTTCCATCCATCCATCCATCCATCCATCCATCCATCCATCCATCCATCCACCTACCCATTCATCTACCTGATATCCACCCATCCCTCCATTTACTCATCCATCCACCAATCCATCCACCCTTCTAGTTATGCATACATCCACTTGCTCATATACCCATCTACCTATCCACCCACCCATTCACTCTCTGATCCATCATCTACCCGTGACCTAACCCCCAAAGGTGATGAAGCAGAGTATGGCTTTTTGTAGACAATATATAAAGCAGTGAGAGGGACCAAAGTAAAACTTCTCAGATCATGCATGTATCTTTCTCCAGAATCCTTGAAAAGAATTTTCTGATGCGATGTGCTGGCAGAAATAAGGTCAAAGGCACTGGCCACTGGAGATTTCAGTTAAACAGGTTTGATAAATCAGATTGTGGCTGGAGAGCCCCTTAGATCTAACTCTGATCTTTAAGAGCATCCCAGGATTTGAAATGCTAATGAAGCCAAGTTCTATTAGCAACACAAAAGTTTCTGAGTCTGAGGGAAAGCTAAAAGCCCAAAGGAATTTTCTTCAGATTCTACAGGGAAAGGGAATGTAAAAAGTACAAACACATCAGAGGGGCAGTTGGAGAGGGAATGGAGTTTAAATTCATCCTAGTGTCTGACAGAGAAAAAGGCAAATAAAAAGCTCAATGTGACTGAGTGGGAATTGTCAGGGTAACATAAAGCCAGATAGAAATCCCTGTGAAATTTCTGTTGGAGAAACAAAGATACGCATAAAAGCACATTACACACACACACACACACACACACACACACACACACACACGTAATGTGAATACAATGTAAGTATTTTTGGTGGAAAAAAATAGCTTTTCTCTCTTCTTTCAAACATCAGGGTATAAACCCACCTTCTCAACATCTACTCAACCAAGAGCTTTGAAAACTTCTCTTGGAGAGGATATCATGGTGGCTTCCAAAATTAGTTTTTTGCATTTTGTTATTGTTTACTTGATTAACTTACAGTTGCTTCAAAAAAAGATAAGCAAAGATAATTCAGAAGGCAGCAGTTTCAAAATGTAAGGTAACACATAAGCATGGGAGGTAAAGAAAGGGAAAGAATAAACAGAAATATCAAATACTTTCCCTCTCTGTATAAGTAACATGCAATGCTAAAATGTAAGATCTGCTGCAGTGATTCCCAAGGCATGGGGATTCCAGGGCTTCACACCCAGAGCTACCTCACACAAATTTCTGGGGTTGGGGGTCTATTCAGTTGCATTTAAATCAAGGTCCTCGGGTTTTTATTCTGCACACTACACTGTCAGACACTCTGAGCTGATGGGACATTCAATTTGGTGAACACCAAGGCACCAGAGAACCTTTAGAGAACTTGGTATGACAGATACTCTCTCCTTGGACCAAAGCTTTAGTCAGGCTCCTCTCATTCCTCTGCTTGAGGAGGCCCAAGTTTGGGCTTTCTGTCCAACTTTGCAGAATCCAGTTTGAGCCAGAATCCTCCTAAGGCAGCTTAGGGAAAATCTCTCACTCTTGGTAGTGATAGGAATCAGAACATGCTACCCCAAAATATGGCACTTTGGCATCTGAGTCAACAGTAGAAGCAGGAAGGTCACTCTCAGTTTCCCCTTGCCCTTCTCCCATGAGGCAGGTCATCAGACCCTCATGTCAGAGATGCCCTCCCTGTATACGTAAGAAAGGGACATCCTTATCTCTGAAGACACGGGGACACAGAGCACCATCTAAATAGATAGGCCTTGCTAAATTCCCCCCAGTTTATCACTATTAGATTATGCCCCTTTGGCCAATCATACTTCTGCATGACTGCCCACTCTTCATTAAACTTAGCAAAAAGAAATACACAGGTTTATCTATTTCTTTGGGTCTTCATTTCTACAGCCTCTTGTGTCACATAAAACTTATATTAAATCAATTTGTATGCTTTTTTTTTTTTTTTTGGTTAGTCTGTAGTCTGTCTTTTGTTATTGTGGCCTCAGCCGTGAACCTAGGGATGGGAAAGAAAGATATTTCTCATTCCCTGTAGTAACTGACCACCCCTGTTATCTTATCACCATGGCTTGCCTTCAGAAATAATCCTTTCCGAGTCAGTTTAGCTAGAAATTCCTTATGCTTGATGTTTTCTCTTAGGGATTTTCCATCCACTGACCCCATCCTTCTCCTCGGTTATGAATCCCCACTTGTCCTCAGTGGAGTGAGAGTTAGTCCAATCTCTCTTCTCCTATAGCTATTGTCACGGTCCCCCCTTACCATCTTTAACAAGTGTCATTTTTTTTTTCTTTCACATCTGTTGAGATGGACAAGTTACAGAGGCTAGAAATGGTAGACCTCTGGGACTGGAGTGAAGAAGCCCTGGATTCAAGTCTTGGCTCTACATTTATCTGCTAGGTTGGTTTAGGTAAATTCATAATCCTTCCGCGTCTCATTTATTCTTTTCATTTGCAATTGTATACTAAGATCTACTTCAAAATAATGTCTACTTCAATGGAAGACAATGTTGAAGAATTAAATGCAATAACATATGAGAAAGATTTTTATAAATTCTCTGGTACCATGTAATGTTTGGCATTACTATTCACACATTTGACAGAAATAGACACAAAAAATTATATTTTCACCTCTTTCTACTACTCTGGGGCAAACTTAATTCTAGGGCCCTTCTCCCAAATCCATTCTCTCTATTTCCCCTACAATAGGTTTCTAGCTGAGCATATGGCCATCCAGATAGACACCATATTTCCCAGCCTCCTTTGCAGCTAGGTGTGGCCATGTTCTCATCAACACAATGTGATCAGAAGTGTTGTGTGCAAATTCAATGTCACTTCCTTAATTTCCCACCTTCCACTTGCTGTCTTGCCCCTTCGCTACCAAGTGGAATACTGCAGGACTCTACATAAACCAGAGAGGAGGACAGCAACCCAGAGGGAGGCAAGGCCACAAGATAGAAAGAACCTGGATCCCTGAATGTCCATGTGGACTACTGGCTGCCCTGCCAGCCTGGAGCATTTACCTCTAGACTATTATGTGAGAGAGATGTACACTTCTATCTTATTTATGCCATCATTTTTCGGGTCTCTTTTAAAAGTAAAGTTTAGTCTATTTCAAATTAATCAACTCGCTAATTTGTTTAAAATTTAAAAGAAGAAGAAAGATGGTATTTCTCTTGCACTTTCCCAGGCTGTATTAGTCTATTTTCACGATGCTGATAAAGACATACCTGAGACTGGGCAATTTACAAAAGAGAGAGATTTAATGGACTCACAGTTCCATGAGGCTGGGGAGGCCTCACAATCATGGTGGAAGGTGAAAGGCACATCTCACATGGTAGCAGACAAGAGAAGAGAGCTTGTGCAGGGAAACTCCCATTTTTAAAACCATTGGATTTCGTGAGACTTATTCACTATCATGAGAACAGCACGGGAAAGACCTGCCCCCATGAGTCAGTTACGTCCCACCAGATCCCTCCCATAATATGTGGGAATTCAAGGTGAGATCTGGGTAGGGACACAGCCAAACCATATCACTGACCTACTTTTCTTCCTTAGTTGGGCCAGGTTATTCTGTCCTTTCTTGCTGGGGAGACTGGTCAGTGGCAGGGAACACAGCTAATTTCCATTCTCACACACACTTCAGAATCAGAGACATGCAGCATTTTTTTTAATTGGTTTTTCTATGTGGCATTAACAGAATGTAGCAAAACTTTATAGAAACATTTACCCCTAATTCTGAACATTACCAGCAGCTTCTGAGGAAAGGCTCAGTTCCAGCCCTAGGCTTGTTCTGGCTATGTGGGCTGTATTTGGAGAGGGGGCCGCCTCCAAAGCTCTATCATCAAATATATGAAGTTGATTACCAATGCATCTGGAGGGGTAAGGAAAGGCCAGTGTAGCAAAACTAAGTTGGGGAGCCAGAGCATAACTTTCTACCAACAGCTTGTGAGAACTTCCCTGGTCTTACTGCTATTAGCACAACAGTAACAGAGGAGGCTATTGTGACCCACAGTGCCCAACACATTGCTGAGTGCCCCATAGAAGTCCATGACAAAACGAGTGATGTGCCCCTCTGAAAGAACTGAGTAAGGCTGCCCAACACCATACTCAAGTCCAGGGGATGGGAGACTCCAAAGGCCAAATCCAGCCTGCCACTTGTTGTAAAATAAAGTTTTATTGGAGCACCGCAATTGCAAATTAATTTGTTTACATAATGTCTTTGCTGCTTTTACACAACAAAGTTGAGTGATTGCAGTGGAAACTGTATGGCCCACAAAGCTGAAAATATTTATAATCTGTACCTTTAGAGAAAAGAACTTGCTGACTGTAAGCATTCAGTACCAATCCACTGAATTGGCTTTGAAGATGAAATCTAGCAGCAGTCCTGGAACTGGATAATACCAAAGGTTTCTTCAAGGTCTAAAAGTCTCAATTCAGACACCCCAAGAATCCTCTGCAGCTATTTACTTGCTTATGAGACAAAGTCTCAATTTGTTATCCAGGCTGGAGTGCAGTGGCACAATCTCGGCCCTCTACAGCCTCAACTTCACAGGCTCAAGCAATCTTCCCGCCTCAACCCCGTAAGTAGCTGGGACTACAGGCATGTGCCACCATGCCTGGCTAATTGTTTTTATTTTTATTTTTAGTAGAGATGAGGTATCACTACATTGCCCAGGGTGGTCTTGAATTACAGGGCTCAACTGATCTGCCTCCCAGAGTGCTGGGATTACGGGTGTGACCCACTACTACACCCAGCCTTTGCTTAGATATTGATATGCCCTGTTGCATCTTTTTCATCAGTTCTTTTTGAATATGTTGCCATAATTAAGACAATGATGACCCTAATTAAAATAGGACTCTAGGTCATGTCCATCACTGTGTGTTCCTTGCCCCTGCATTTTTTATTTATAACCCTACCTGGCATGTATTTATTCTTTACTATATGTCTTTCATAATAAAAAGTAGTCTCTTCAATGGTAGCAACTCAGTCCAGTTCACTGCTATGATCCCAGTAATTGGAACAATATACAACACATAACAATCCCTCAATAAGTATTTGTTGAATGAATGAATAGTACTTCTGGGAAGACACTGACTAGCAGAGCCATGTACAAGTTGGTAGAAATTTAAAGTTGGAAGAGACTATGATCTACTGTTGTAAGGCAATTAGAATGGCCTCACTGTAAGTAAAACAAAATTAGGACTAATTATTAGAAGACATCATTAAAACAATGAAATCTATGGCACAGACCTTGTGTTTTTAACTCATGAATGGGGAGGTCCAACCTACATTAAGACCAGGAAAAAGGGAGTATTTTCCTAAAAATAATGCTGGAACAATGGGGTATACATTGCATACAAATAAAACAACAAAAATAAAGGATTTATACCAGGAAAAATATAGTACTTTCCAAAAAATGGTGCTGGAATAATGAGGTATATATTGCATACAAATAAAACAAACAATAAAAATAAAAGATCCATAACCCACAGCATATGCAAAAATTCACTCAAAATGGATCCTGGACCTAAATGTAAAGCATAAAATCATAAACTTTTAGAAGAAAATAGGAGAAAATTTTGTGATCTTGCGTTGGGCAATGGTTTTTTAGACATGGCACCAAAGTATGACACATAAAAAAACAAAATAATTTGAACTTCATTATAATTTACAACTTCTATTCTTTGGAAGACTCTGCTAAAAGAGTAAGACAACAAATCATACAGTAGGATAAAAATAGTGCAAAGCGTAATTCCAGCACTTTGGGAGGCCGAGGCAGGTAGATCACCTGAGGTCGTGAGTTCGAGACAAGCCTGGCCAACATGGTGAAGCCCCGTCTCTACTAAAAATACAAAAATTAGCTGGACATGGTGTCAGGTGCCTGTAATTCCAGCTACTCAGGAGGCTAAGTCAGGAGAATTGCTTGAACCCGGGAGGTGGAGGTTGCAGTGAGCCAAGATAACGCCATTACACTCCAGCCTGGGCAGCAAGAGCAAAACTCCGTCTCAAAAAATTGTGCAAAGCATATATCACATAATGAATTTGAAACTAGAATTTTAAAAATTTCAAAATTCAAAAGTAACAAAGCAAGCACCCTTCTTCCAACTCTTATTGGGTAAACAATTTGAACAGAAATGTTGCTGAAGACATTATATATATGGCAAATAAACCTATGAAACAATGCTGAACATCATTAGTTATTGGGTAAATGCTAATTAGGTAAATGCCAATTAAAACCACAATAAGACACACTACATACCTATTGGAATTGCTAAAATTAAAAAGCCTGCCATACCAACTATTGTTGTGATTGTGGAGAAATTAGAACTCTCATATACTGTTGCAAGAAATATAAAATCATAAACCAGTTTGAACATTTCTTAAAAAGTTGAACATATACTTACTAAGTGATCCTGCCATTCCATGCCTAGGTATTTACTCAGGAGACATTAAGGCATATTTCTATTCACTAATATGAATGTTCATAGTAGCTTTATTTGTAGTAATAGCCCCAAACTGGAAACAACCCAACTATCCATCAATAGATGAATTGGTAAAACAAATTGTGGTATATCCATACAATGGAAAGCTTCTTGGCAATAAAAAGGAATGAACTACTGATACATGCTACAGCATAAATGAATCTCATAATCATCATGCTGAGTGAAAGAAGATGGATACAATAGTAGCTAATGTATAATTTGATTTAAGTAAAGAAATTCTAGGAAATGCAATCTAATATATGTAGCAGCAAGGAAATCAGTAGTTGCCTAGAGACAGGGCTTAGGGGAAAAGGGAGCGACAAGAAGGCAAGATTACAAAAGCACATGGAAAAACTTCTGGGTGGTGGTGGTGGTGGAAATGTTTATATCTTGATTATGGTAATGCTTTCACAGGTATATGTGCGCATCAAAACTTACACATTTTACACTTTAAGAATATGCAGTTTATTGAATGTCAATTACAACTCAATAAATTGTCATGGAAAATAGTATTGAGCAAAATATTTAACAACCAGTATGCTACAGACAATAATCTTTGAGAATAAATTCAGACCATGCCAGTGTGTTGCACCTCAATGCCAACCAGCCTTGGTTGCAAAGGTGATCAACTTCATTGGTTATCAGGGAATAAAATTTAAGACCACAATGCAATAGCACTACACATCTACCAAAATGTCTAAAATAAAAATAATAAAAAAAAAGATACCAAGGGTTAGTGAAGATGTGGAGAAATCTAAATTTTCATACACTGCCAGTGGGAATGGAAATTTGCACAACTATCTTGGAAAGTCATTTGTCAGTATCTACTGAAACCTAATATAGCTTCAAACTCTCATAGCTGATAATTCCATTTCTATGTATACACCCAATAAAAATGCACACATATGTTCATGTTAAAGGCATAGACAAAAAACATAATCATAACTGTACTAATCATAATAGCCCCAAAGAGAAAACTACCCAAATATTTATCAAGAGAATGGATAAAAAATGTGATATATTCACACAATAGAAGAATCTGCAGCAATGAGAACAAACGAACTTGAACCATGTGCAATAGAGTGAATGAATGTCACAAAAATAATGTTGCATGAAAAAAGACAAAAATATACAAAAAGTACAACTCTGATTCTATTCATACGAAGTTCAAAAACATTAATGTTTCAGTTAAACTCATTAGAAGTTAGGACACTGGTTACCTTTTAATCTATGTTGTTAGAAGTGAGGATACTGGTTATGTTTTAGTCAGGATTTAAAAAAGGTACAAAGGAGCTTTTGGTGTTCTGGTCATATTTTTTCTTTCTTCTTCTTCTTCTCTTTTTTTTTTCCCCCAAGATGGAATTTTGCTCTTGTTGCCCAGGCTGGAGTGCAATGGCAAGATCTCGGCTCACCACAACCTCCGCCTTCCGGGTTCAAGTGATTCTCCTGCCTCAGCCTCCTGAATAGCTGGGATTACAGGCATGCGCCACCATGCCCAGCTAACTTTGTATTTTTAGTAGAGATGGGGTTGCTCCATGTTGGTCAGGCTGGTCTTGAACTCCCAACCTGAGGTGATCTGCCCGCATCAGCCTCCCAAAGTGCTGAGATTACAGGCATGAGCCCCTGCCCCCGGCCCATGGTCATGTTCTTTTTCTTGATCTGAGTGCTGGTTAAATGTTTGTGTTCAGTTGTAAAAAAATAAGCTGTATACATTTATGATTTGTGTTCTCCTTTCTATGAATGTTTTATTTCAATAAAAGTCTTTAGTTAAAAATAGAGTGGACAGATGACTCAGATTTAAAACAAACAAACAAGCAAAATCTCAATTGGTCCCGAAACTGAGAAAGTTTGAGAACAACTACTCTGGTCAACAGTCTTGAGAATGGAAGGAGCTCTCAACATGAGCAGGTCACATATTGGGGGCTGGGAAAAGAGAAGCTGTGAGTCACCATAGAACTAGCTTTATGTTTAACTGTAAAGGACAAAGAGCATTGGGATGAAACTGCATGCCACTATCTATATAACTAGGCCCCCTTGGTTAATAGCAACATTCAGTTAAAAAAACACCAAAGCCTCAATATATTAAGATGTAGTTTTTATCTTGTAAATAAAGATCTGAGTGATTAAGTTCAGGATAAGGACGAGAATTTAAAAAGACAAAAGAAAAATAAAATATCCATTGTCCTCTAGTTCATTGTCTGCTGTCCAATCCCCAAAATGAAGCACTTTGACTACAAGTTTTATTAGAAGCCAAGAGCCATTAGATAATTTGCAGAGTCATTTCCAGGGAGTCTCCGGTTCTGTAATACCTCATAATGACTGCCCCTCATGCTACCTACAATTCCTGGAAGAAAGAGAATGTTTAAAATCAGAATGGGTGATTCTACTTGCAGTTTTCTATTTCCCCAACGTCAGCTGCTTCTGCCCTCTTCCTACCTAGCCTTGTGGTCCCTACATGGCCCGTTGCACTGCCCCTATTTCTCCAGGGTCCCCTATTGTCTCTCCCAAAGTTGTCCCTGCATCTTTTGACTTGCTGGAAGTTGGGTAGTCTGGGACTTTCTCTCTGGATGTCCAGGGGTCACTGTCCTTTCAGCCAGTAAATTGTCCTTGTTTATACCAACTTACCAAGACAAAGGGGCACACAAGCCAGGACCAACAAGGGCAGGTTCTTTGGCCTTGACTTAGATTACCAGTTTTCAACCAGAGCAGTAATATTCCTTGGGTGATTTGAGCGTGTGGGAGATATTCTTGGTTGCTTCTTGAGGTCACTACTGGCATTTAGTGTGTGAGGCCAGAGATGTCCGCTGTTCTGTGCAATGAGGAACTCTCCACATCCCACATGACTTCAGAATGTAGGTGATTCGCGTAGGTAAATAATCTGAGCCTAGAGCCTAATTTCTTCTTACATACCCCCACATACTGTTTTTTGTACGGTTTTAACATGCACTGGATCTCCCAAGATGGGATTACCTTGTGAGTTGAGGGAAAAGTGTGTTTTGTATTGTGTAGAATTTTACCAAGAGTTGTTTATCATTTCATAAAATCACTGATTCACCAAAACCTGGCCTCTGTAAGTCTGCATTGTAGCTGCTGCTTTCATACCAGTTCTACAAAAAGGTGTGAATGTGTGACTTCTTCATCTTATCTTCCAGTGTAGTCATGTCTAAGCATTTACATGTTAAAACATAAACTATTATAAATTTTCTTTCATTTTTTCTATATATTATTAAGATGTTATGCTGACTTAAAAAAAGGTAGATTACATTATCTATGAAATCGATTTTGGAAAAGTATAGGATATGTTACAAAGTATTTACTGTATAAGGGATACTTTAGCTTCAAAGGGCAGGAATCCACTGATTTAAAGAAATAGCTCTAATTCCTCTGAAAATGTTTCAAATGCTTCTGTAAGGCTTTAACTTCCTAGACTTCTTATGTCAAATACAGGCTGACCTTTGGCTCCTAAACATTGAGCAAGTGGCTCTCTGCAGAGCAGGGGTTGGGGCAAGGAGCAGGAATTGGGAAGGAAGGAGGGGAGAGGCCCTGATATGCAGCGTTTGCTGATTTCTGTGGTGTAAATACTCTGACTGTGGCCCATTTCAAGAATCAAACAATATGGCGTCACTGGACGAAGAGCTGCATAGAAATACCAAAAATTAGTTCTCATAAACTTAAACAGGTGAGAGGACCTGAGGACTCAGTATATGTTAAATTTCTGCTTAGACACCCCAGTGTTTTCTAGGTTACTCTAACAGGGCTTAGGGGACTATAAGGCAAATTAAGCAAAAAAGAAAATAAACAAGTCCGAAATGTATATGGGAAAGAAACACAGATGTCACTAGGCTCAGCTAGTTCACTACTCAAGATTCAAAGTGAATAAATACAAGAATGAAATAATTCTTCAAAAAGTTAGCTGATATCAGTTGTGATTCTAGGATAAAAAGAACTGCCTTATTCAGATGAGAACTAAAGGACACGGCAATATGTTCCTAACATTTATTTTGCTGCCAGCTTAAGAGACAGATTTGTGGTATGGTTTAAAGGCAGCACCTGAGAAGCCCCATTTAATTCACCAGGCACTGGAAATTTATGGGAGGCAGACCAGGCCTACTCCTTTGTACCTTAGCTTGTATGTATTTGCTAACCAAAGAAAGGGCCAGCTATTGTGACAGACTAACCCACACTCTGTTGTCCTGTTATTGGTCATTTTCAGAACTTAGGGAATCTGTTTGGCCAAAGTACAAAATCTCAACAAGAGAGAATGATGAATGGATTATGGGCTAAGAGAATGAATGAAAACAAGAACTGGGCTGGTATAAGCAGTGCTAAGACATGAAAAAATTGTCAAGATCTAAAGCAATGAGAAACTGATACATACACTCTTGTCTGATTTAGGATTTGTCTAGGACAAAACCTAGCAATATTTTGATTGTTTCTACAACTCCGTGATAAAGAACACTGAAGGATTCCTGGGACGTAAAAGTAAGACACCATTGTACAAAAGGGATTAAAGTATGTTTGGAATCTATGGTGACACGTGCAGTAAAATTTTGGAAAGGAAATGTGGGGAGTTGCTCAGTTGGCTTGCACGTGGACCTAAAGTTTACTGACTACTCTGAATTCTGCACATTATTAGAGATGTCATCAACACAAAGTCCTTTGTAATAATTTTGCAGTTTGCACTCTGCATGCCTCTTTGGTGCTTTTAAATTTTCAGAAAATTCAAACGCAGTCCCACATTAAAGGTATTACTGGCCAATATTAAAAGGTGTAAGATTCTGGGATTTCACATTCTCTATGAGCCCTAAATATTCAAGGTGACCGGAGAAGGTTCTTACACCGTATGGCACTATAGAGTTAACACAAATTTTGAATAAATTGAGTCTATGATGAATGTGTTCTGAACATGAAAAAGTTTACAATGACTATCAACCAGGAAAATGTGCAACCCTAGCAGATGATGGCATATGGTGTGCGAGCTGATGAGGAGGAGAAGGTTTGCAGAACTTTTGCTAACAGATGCTCAATGACAAAAGAAAAGTCAGTTGTATGGTCTCTCGGGAAAACACAAGAAAACATAGATGAAAATTTTTTTTCTTATGTCAGTGAAAGATATTAATGAACTACACATTTTTCTCTGGTATTAAGGAACAAGGAGTGGTGAGCTCATGGCAATGGGCTTAGGTCACTGAGGCCAGCGAGTCCCAGGTCATTGGTACTTGCTGCGTTGGCACTCTCATACTTGAGCATTTAATAGCAACACAGCTTTTGTTGTTGTTGTTGTTGTTATTATTTTGAGACAGAGTCTCGCTGTGTCACACAGGCTGGAGTGCAATGGCGCAATCTCAGCTCACTACAACCTCCTCCTCCTAGGTCCAAGCGATTCTCCTGCCTCAGCCTCCCAAGTAGCTGGGACTACAGATGCCCGCCACCATGCCCAGCTAATTTTTGTATTTTTAGTAGAGACAGCGTTTCACTATGATGGCCAGGCTGGTCTTGAATTCCTTACCTCGTGATCTGCCCACCTCGGCCTCCCAAAGTGCTAGGATTACAGGCATGAGCCACTGCACTTGGCCCTGTTATTATTTTTTTAAGTGCCATGGTGGCATATACTCTGTTGTTGCTTGACTTGCCTGCTTCCTGGAGCCAGGCAAGTCTTCCCTTAGCAATTCTTTAATGGAAAAAGAACTGGTAGCACTGGAAACCTTGCATAAATCATAACTCCAATTTTCTTGTGGTCACTGTGGGGAGTGGTGCCAGCTATTTGCAGCCTGATAAGGTTTGGATTTGTGTCCCCACCCTAATTAGAGGAGGGGCCTGGTAGGAGGTAATTGGATTATGGGGGTGGATTTCCCCCTTACTGTTCTCATGATAGTAAGTTTTCATGAGATCTGAGAGTTAAAAAGTGTGTGACACTTCTCCCTTCATTCTTTCTCTCTCCTGCTTGGCCGTGGGAAGATGTGCCTTACTTCTCCTTTGTCTTTCACCATGATTGTAAGTTTCCTGAGGCTACTCCCGTCATGCAGAAATGTGAGTCAATTAAACCTCTTTTCTGTATAAATTACCCAGTCTCAGGTGGTTCTTTACAGCAGTGCGAGAATGGTTTAATAAATAGCCCATCGTTAAATGTTACTGAGGGATCAAGAAATGAGAGACAGAGACTGTTCAGTGTAGTTAATGAAAGATGACATATGTTATATTTTTATTTTGGGTTTGGTCCGCCAGAAACAGACATCGAGACAAGGTTTTGAGTTTAAGTGGTTTATATGGAAGGTCCAAGGAAGCAGTCATAGGTCAGTGGGGAAGTGAGACAGCAAAGAGGTGGGGGCAACAAAAGGTGTGTTATTGAGAAGTTACTGCTGTGGGCAACTGGAGTTTGATCCTGCTAGGGATCTTGGGAGACATGAAGTGTACACTTGGGAGTTATCCTCCTAAAAGTGTAAGAGAGCTTGAGGATTTATCCACCAACTTCCCATCTTCTTGTTTAGGGCTGTTTAATTTTCTAACACTTCCAGCTAATGCTGCATGAGGATCAAGGATGTTCTCATGGCCAGGAAAAAAAAGCCTTCATGCAGAGAACTGAAAGTATTCACAGTAAGCAGCCTTTGGCATGTAGAAGGGAGGGTAAAAGGATATGAATGGGACTCTGGCAGTTATCTGCAACTCTGTGTGTGTATGCGTGCATGCATGTGCACATGTGCAAAGATATAAAACGAGGTAGATTTTCAAGAACAGAACTAAGACAGGCATAAAAAAGGGAGAGGTCACAACCAGCAGGTGGGATAGTGTGCTCAAAGGGACAGGAATACAATATCCAAAGTAGAATCAGGGATGTTAATAATTATTGTGCCTTTAATTGAGAACCTACCATATTTAAGCAGGTCTCCTGTAAATGTGAAGTGTCCTCTCTAGCATCATTCAAGGTAAGGATTATTATTCTCAAATATGATGATGAAACTGAATTTTAGTTACATTGTCCCAAATCTCAGTGCATAATGGCCAAACTCAGAATATGCAGTCTTTTTCTAAAGACTGAAGTTTTTTGACTACCATGCTGCCTAGTACCCCTGTCTTTGTTTGTAGTGACGTCTGCAGACGCTATCAGGAAGTTAGGTTCTGTTGAGGAACATATCAAATACTGGACTATAGGCAGTGGGGAACTGCTGAAGGCATTTTGAAGAGAGAAGCACATGATGTGGCTGGCAGAAATATCCTGAAAAGATCGGGCTGAATGCAGCCAATTAGGTAACTAAAAATTTGTGGGTGGTAAAAATAGGAAAAATGACAGTTGTGAAAGACAGTATTTACTCCAGAAAATGTTACAGAATTTGGAAATCATTCCACGTTAAAGGTAGAGAGAAGGAAGCAAAGATAACTTAGAGGCATCAAAACAAAGGGCTGGTGGGGATGATTAGCAGCCATCAAGATGCTTTGGTATGAATGACGAGCTCAGTTTTTTTCACTCTGGGTTGAGGCAATGTAAAATACGTGAGCACAAGCTCCTGGTGTGATGGTAGTGGCTGTGGCCTCTGCTGTCTTGCTTGCTACTGTGCCTGATTTGGCTTTAAGGCACACGCCCTTTCTCCCTTCATCCCCATTATGGGCTTAATTGTGTTTCCTAAAATTTATATGCTGAAGTCCCAACCTCCAGTGTCTCAGAATATAATTGTATTTAGCAACAAGGTCTTTAAAGAAGTGATTGAATTAAAATGGGGTGTTAGGGTGAAGGCCTAATCCAATATGACCAGATTATCCAATATCTTTATAAAAGGAGGACACACTGGGGGTGTGCATGCACAGAGGTTCAATCATATGAGGACAAAGCAGTGAGAAGGCAGCCAGCTGCAAGCCAAGGAGAAGGGTCTCAGGAGAGACCAACCCCGCTGGCACCCTGATCTTGGACTTTTAGCCTCTAATACTGTGATACAATACATTTCTATTGTTTCAGCCACCCAGTCTGTGGAATTTTGTTCTGGCAGCCTGAGCAGACAAATACAATCCCTGATGGAGGTTGCATGCTTATTTGGAGTGAATGCCCTTCCTGTATCCAGGAGGACAACTCTTCTGACTCACAGTGATCCCTTCCTGGAACCTCCAAATAAAGTTTGGACCATATCCAAAAGGTGGGTATGTATATCTGTGACCTGAATGTGGCCAGCCATGGATATGGACAGATGCCTGGTCATGTTGGTGAAGGTCAGAGTCATGGGAATGGAGAGATAGCAATCACAGGAAAAAGAAAGTAATGAGAAAAAAGATGGCCAGTTCTTATGGTTAGGAGATGGAAGCCCTCTAAAGCAGGAAGAGAACTCTCGGGGTAGTGACCACAGTATTATTGCTACTAATGTCAACACCAAACATGTGTCAACAGTGCCCTTGGCTCATGCCGTCCCTCTGGAAAGTCTTCCCCCTTTCTCATTAGTGTCCTGCCCCTCCACCAAGAGCTGGCTCCTATGCCACATCTGCCATGAAACCCCTTGACCAAGATAACAGAAGTGCTTTCTTATTCCTTTGAACTTTCAGAGCAGTACTGTCCAATAAAACTTTCTGTGATGATGGAAATATCTGTGCCCTATAATAATGAATCATTAGCCACATGCAGCTACTGAACACAAGGAATGAAGATACTATGACTGAACAACAGAATTTTTTATTTCATTTCATTTAAATTTAAATGGCCACATGTAGTTAGTGGTGAACATATTTTGCAACATAGATCTAGAGTGTTTACTGTGGCATTGCTGGCCTCCCCCCACATTGCCTTGAATGGTTTTGTCTCTGTACATGACATTCTCTATCCACATAGCAAGCCAGGTGAGAGCAGAGGAGTTCTCTCAAGTAAGTTTGTATTTCCACAACACCAAACTCAAGGCCTGATGTGTGGCAATGCTTATAATATGTTTGCAAGTATATTCATGGCTGTCATTTTGTTTTATTGATATAGTAGTTGGTTGGTTGGTTGGTTGTTAAATAGAGACAGGGTCTCACTATGTTGCCCAGGCTGGTCTTAAACTCCTGGCCTCAAGCAATCCTCCTTCCACAGCCTTCCAAAGTGCTGGGATTACAGTCACGAGCCACTGTGCCCAGCCAATATAGTAGATTATTTGTCAATCCTGTGGCTCAAAAGAAAAAGCTTTCAATGACTTTCATGCATTCCACTAAATGCTAGGTCTCTGCTCTGGTCTCTGGGGATTAAGGGATGGTTAAAAAACAGCTTTGGCCTCTCAGGGCTCACATCTCACAGAGCAAGCAGAGACACGAAACCTGCAAATGCCATTTAACCAGATCTATAGTTAGCTTAGCGGGATTTAGAAATTATATTCCTGGCATTTCTCTTTCAGGTCCCCATATAATAAATTTTCTTTTCTGCAGATAGAAAAAAATGATAGAATAAATGCTGATTGGGCATGAGACCTACTGGATTACTGAAAAAAAAAAAGTAGTGAGTAAATTTAATTATTTCAGAAGCAATCAACAACTGGGTTAGGGGTCCAGTAGGTATAAAGATGACCTTGGTATGATCGTTCAGAACAGAAACAACAAAAATCTTCGCTTGTTTCACGTAACTGCAACGTGAGTCTAACTACATCACAAAAAGGTTTTCTCTTTGTGGGCAACCCTTGAAATATGAGGCCATGCCTAATTTATTGGCGTTTTCTTCCCTCCCATGCCCCTGCTTCCACTACCAGTCCCTAAGCCAAGAACCTTGCAAACGGCAGGTACTCAAAAAATGTTTGAGCACCTACTCAAACTTTCCTTTTCATAATTCCTGAATAGCGAAAAATATTATGCTTACCTTCTCTACCCCGGGTCAATTATTTATTCCCTAGAATCATATCCTTCATAAAAATGGAGAATATTAAATTAGCAATCAGGTCTCCCTTTGGCCTAGTCAGAAGTAACTCTTGGGAAAAATAGTGGCTCCAGGGAATTAAAGGCAAATAAGCATTAGCAAGTCAACTTTCTACCAAGGAGTGAGTTACTGTTGGCTACACAGCACTCCAGGCCAGTTAGGCTAACCCTGTTCGATGTTAAACAGAGTGCAGCCAACACCTTGAAACGTGGCAGGAAACCATCGGGGCTTTGCCAGGACTACTCATCAGTGAGAAGTTCCCCTGGAAAGAATGAAGTAACAAAGAGCACTGAAAAAAGTGTAAAGCAACCTGAGAATCTACTGACACGTTGACAAATATCACTCCTCCCTGCTTTCCTCAAATCAGAATCAAGCAGTTGAAGCACGAGCCATTTCTAAATAAGATTTTCACTGTCCAAGATTAGGCTCTTCCTTCCCTTATCAGCAACCTCTGAAAGGCTCCAGGTGGATCTTGTCCAGGAAAAAAAAATCCTGAAATATTCAGTAAAAAGTTATTAGAGAGGCTTTGGCCTATAACTATAAGCTTCTGGAAAAAAAAAATACCCAATTTTTTTTTTTTTTTTTTTTTTAAGAAAAAGAAATTCACAGCTTGTGACACTTGGCATCTTTTTTTTTTTTCTAATGAAGATGATGGCCAATTTCATGAAAGAAAAAGAAATGAAAGTAACAGTGCTAAATAATAGTGCTCAAATGTCAAAGAAGCCAAATTTTTTCCAGGAAAATATCAGAACTCATCCAAAAAGCTGAAAAAGTTATTAAGATGGTAATACAGTTTGAGACACAGTCTCTGGTCACTTCAGAGTGTATTAAAAAATTATATCACAGAGCAGAAATTTTTACTTTTATTCTGGTTCTAAAGTTGAGCCAGGGTAACTTTATCTTGGCCTGAACTGCCTAGGCTTACTCTGGTTTAAAGGCAAAGTTGAGGTCAAATTTAATACTAGTGCTTCATTCTGTAGCCTAAGTAACATGAATTCAAGTGGCTTCACATGGCCTTACTTTTTTGTTTTGGGTTTTATTGTTTATTTTTTAAATTTTCTTATTTGTAATTTTTGTGGGTACACCATAGGTATATATATTTATGAGTACATGAGATGTTTTGATACAAGCATGCAATGTGAAATAACCACATAATGGAGAATGGGGTATCCATACCCTCAAGCATTTATCATTAGTGTTACAAACAATCCAATTACACTCTTCATTTTAAAATGTACAATGGAGTTATTATTGACTACAGTCACCCTGTTGTGCTATCAAATACTAGGTCTTACTAATTTTTTTTTTTTTTTGAGATGGAGTCTTGCTCTGTCACTCAGGCTGGAGTGCAGTAGCAGGATCTCAGCTCACTGCAAACTCTGCCTCCCTGGTTCAAGCATTTCTTCTGCCTAGGCCTCCCAAGTAGCTGAGACTACAGGCGCTCACCACCATGTCCAGCTAATTTTTGTATTTTTAGTAGAAACGGGGTTTCACTATGTTGGCCAGGCTGGTCTCGAACTCCTGACCTCATGATCGGCCTGTCTCGGCCTCACAAAGTGCTGGGATTACAGGCGTGAGCCACCACTCTTGGCTTTATTCATTCTTTCTAGCTATATTTTTTGTACCTATTAACCATCCTCATGACCACCCCTCAACCGCACCCCCCCAAATTACCATTCCCAGCCCCTGGTGACCATCTTTCTACTTTCTATGGCCATGAGTTCAATTGTTTTGATTTCTCGATCCCACAAATAAGTGAGAACATGCGACATTTGTCTTTCTGTGCCTGGCTTATTTCACTTAACATAATGTCCTTCAGTTCCACCCATGTTGTTGCAAATGTCAGGATGTCATTCTTTTTTTATGCCTGAATAGTACTCCATCGTGTATATGTATCACATTTTCTTTATCCATTCATCTGTTGATGGAAACTTAGGTTGCTTCCAAATCTTAGCTATTGTAAACAGCGCTGGACAAACATAGGAGTGCAGGTATCTCTTTGATATTCTGATTTCCTTTCTTTTGAGTATACACCTAGCAGTGGGATTGCTAGATCACAAGGTAGCTCAATTTTTAGTTTTTTTGAGGAACCTCCAAACTGTTCTCCCTAGTTGCACTAATTTACATTCCCATCAACAGTGTACAAGGGTTCCTTTCTCTCCACATCCCTGCCAGCATTCACTATTGCACATGGCTTCACTTTTAAACCACGAACAAATTTATAATGTTGGATGAAACAGTCTTTGAGTAATTGGGTTTTATCCAGCTTGGAATCCAAATTGTGTTCTTTAACCTGTAATGATATCTTCCACTAATTTTGGAAAATTTGTGGCTTTTTTCTTTTTAAAATTGATTTTTTATCTCTTTACTCTTTCTAGAAATCCAAATATATATGTTGAAAATTTTCAGGCTGGGTGTAGCGGCTCACTCCTGTAATCCCAGCACTTTGGGAAGCCGAGGTGGGAGCATCACTTGAGATCAGGAGTTTGAGACAGCCTGGCCAACATGGTGAAACCCTGTCTCTACTAAAAATAACAAAAATTAGCTGAGCTTGGTGACGTGCACCTAAAATCCCAACTACTCGGGAGGCTGAGGTAGTAGAATCACTTGAATCCAGGAGGCAGAGGTTGTAGTGAACCTAGATCACGCCACTGCACTCCAGCCTGGGCGACGGAGGGAGACTCCATCTCAAAAGAAAAAAATGAAAGAAAATGTTCAATGTCTTTTTGCTGTTTTCTGCATTTTCCATCCTTTTATCTGTTTGTGCTTCAGTCTGAATACTTTCTCCTGACCTATCTTACAGTTCACTAATCCATTCTTCTGTGGTGTCCAATCTGCTACTAAGCCTAAGATCTTCATTTTAGTTAATATACATTTCAGTTCTAAAATTTCTATTTGATTCTTTAATAAAGTCCAGTTTTCTGGTAAAATTCCCCATCTGATCATTTATTTCTTAAATATATTAATCACATTGCTTTTAAAGATGATTATAGTATCTGGATCACCTATGGTCTGTTTTATTATCTGTTTTTTCCTGGTCTTGTTTCTTAGTATGTCTGGTAAGTTTTGGTAGAGTGAGGAACGTTGTATATGAAAAATTACAAAGGTTCTAGATGAAAAAAATTATAAGGGCTATCTTTCTTCAGAGAGGCTTCACCCTTTCTGAAGGTAAATCTAGGTATCTAGAATAGGGAGTGCACAATCTCGATTGAATCAAGGGCTCAGCTGACTGGAGAGAAAGTTTTATCTTTCTCAGCCCGGGTCTACCTTGGGTCCACCTACTCTTACAGTGTTGTCCTCTAGGGATGCCAAGAGGAGCCTGAATGTTTTCCACAGCCTCTCCTCCCGAATTTCAAGTTTTGTCTTTCTGGCACCATGAGATTCTGAAAACTCCACTCTGCTTTTGGCGGCTTTTCTTTTGCTTGGCTTCTTAACCTCTTGCCTTATGAAACTAAGAATGAGAAAATTACTGAGGGGGCATGAGTGTTGCATTTCGTTTTTCAGAGGGGTTGACTCCTCAAAGTCTTGGAGGCTTTGGCAGATCTCTGATACCTTAAAAACAGATTTACATTTTATATTTATATTTTAATTTTATTTTATATTTATATTTTATTTTATATTGCCTGGCTTTTCTAGTTCTTCCTGGGAGCACTGGTCTCTTACAAGCTGCTCCATCCCAGCTAGAAGTAGAAGTGTTGAATAACTGTGGTTTTCGCAAAGGCAAAATCCTAGAGGCTGAAAACTATCCAAAAACTCAACTAGGAAACTTTATTCTGTATGCCAGGAACTGTATTTCTATTAGGGTTTTCAAATGAATAAAATAATATTCCTATCCTGAGGGCATTCACATCCTATCAGAACTCTTCTAAGGTACACTTGACTCTGTTCCATTCTTATTCTCTTCTTTGTTTATTTTAAATATTTAGTTCGAGACTCCCAATAAATCTTTGATGAAAGAGTTAAGTAAATACAGAGAATATTGAGACCTTCTTTCTCTGAAACCTCATACTATTATTATCAGCATTTCACAGAACAACGTGTCACAATGCTTGAATTATTGAATAAACTGTTCCTTATTCCCTACTGCGTCCCCTTACCAGATCATGAGTTCCTTGAATAGAAGAACCAGGTTTGATACTTATGCTATAACCTCCAAATCTATATATATAATAATAATTATTTCATCATGATCACTGGGCAAACTCCCAAACTCCTGGTAACTTTTGTGTGGGAAAGAATGGGGAGAAGGAAGTGTTCTTCTCTTTAGGATCCTGTCTACGGACAGAGGAGAATTGAATTGCTGGGACTGTGTCTCTGAGAGTTAGTTCTCCTTGGCTATGCACAATCAAGAACGATCTGCCTCTTCTTCCAGATTATAGTAATAATGGGTAGCATTATTAAATGCTTCCAGTATGCCTGGAATTATTCTAAGCATATTATATATATATAATACCTCATTAACTCTTTAGGAGAATCCTCAGAGGTAAGTCTTATTATTTCTTATCCCCGTTTTGCAAGTAAGGAAATAGAGACATAGAGTGACGAAGTTATAAAAACCGAACCATAAGGCTCACTTCTCTAGAAACATCAGCAGAGACCCTAACTCAAGGCATTCGTGGTGGGAGACCCAGAGGTGGACAGTTAATGGGAGACTTGCTAGTTGTATGCAACAGTCTCTGCCTGAGAGACAAACCTCGAATTTTCTTCTGGTTCGAGCTAACATTTTTCTTCTTCCCACTTTTAGTTGGTTTTAATATATCAGCTAGGATTGAGTTCCGTCACAGCAGCTATGGTAGCTTCACAAGCTAAGGGCCTATGTTTTTCCCACAACAAGAAGTCTGAAGTTAGGCAGTTCAGGACTCACACAGAGGATTTTTACTACCTTCCTTTTCTCTTAATTAAATATGTACCAGTTGCCTTCATGTTTGCAAACTGGCTGCTACCTACCTCTTCAGCATTGTGTATGTATTTCAGGCAGGAAGAAGAAAAAGGATGAAGCGGATAAGATAAAGAGTAAAGCCAACAATTCAGCTCCTGTTCAAACGGTTTTCCCAGAAGTCCCATGCAGTGACTGCCTTTACATCTAGGTGGCCCAGACTGTGTCACATGGCTACTCCTTCATGCAAGGGGATTTGGAAGATGGAGTACTTTAAATGTGCAAATTGTTCCACGGAAGAAAATAAAGATACTTTTAGCAAGGACTAAGGACAGACTAGCGACCCAAAATACCTGCCATAGTTATTCAACTTTTAACTGAAGTCAGGGGAAAGAACTTCAAAGCCAGCAAGCCCAGGGGGTTTATTTCTTAGTGAAGCATCATAGTGATACATGGAGCTAGAATAAGAAACCCGCATCCTCCTGGATCAGGTCTATATATCTTCCTATCTGTAAACAATCTCATGCTGCAAAGCCAGGATGTTACAGTGAAAAGAGCCCTGAATTTGGAAGCAGAAGAAGAGGGCCACATATTGCTTTTGCCACATGTAACCTGGGGACTTTGGGCAAGATATTAACTTCACATTCCTTATCAGTAAAATGGGCAGTAAAATGACCTTTCCTTTGTGTAAGTCGATGTAAAATTACATAGGTATATGAATTTATAACATTTTAACATTTTGTGTACAGACAAAATATATATTAATGTAGATAATTTTATAACATTAGAACATTTATATACACATGCATGTATTTATAGTTATTTGTTTAATAAAGTTTTATAATATTTTTGTAATGGAATATGGTAGAATGTACAATGTGCTTTAGGATATTGCTTCTAAAATTAAGGACTTAAGCTTCTGGAACCCACCTCATTGCCAATCTACTTCCCATATAGGGAGAAGAAACAGGGCTTGGTTTATCCCAAATAAGGGAAAAAAAGAGGGCTTGGAATTATCAGTATATCTCAACATTAAAACTGTCATCTCTCCCACTGGAAATATGGCAACTGGGTTGTATTTTCTAAGATATATGCCAGCAATATTTCAAAATATGATTAACAGTGCCAATACCTTGTAAAGTTGGGCACATCTTTTCTTGTTTTGTCTTAGTGATACCATCTATCTTTGTGAAAGCTGATACATTAAATAGCTTTTTAAAAGCCTTATTGTGGCTTTTCTTTCCCCTTGGTATAGTAGTGCAACTTTTATCGATAATAATGGGAGTTATGTGGGAGCATCCAGGGTGTTTATGTGGGTCCTGTAGTTAATGGTGATGGACCAGCCTTGAAACCGTGGCCTAGAGTTCAGGAGCCTGTCTCATTTTTTTAATGTTCTCAGAGGGATGGGAAAGAGCCTGGTTACATTTCTTTTAGCTGGCCCCCAATTGTGGAGCTTCTCTGCCTTTCTATTTTGGTGGAAACTAGTGCCTGGATACATAAATTGAGATGGAATAAAAACAAATTTCATGTAAAAATATATGATATTCAAATCCCCAAATTAGGGGAAATTTCACCCAAAAAGATTTACCTTAGCTTCAGCCTAAATTTTAGTTAAAGACTATATGAAAAATTATATCATTTTAAGGGTTATATAAGAAATATAACCAGTTAAGAATATATAGACCAGCCCTTGAAATGTATGTAAGAATTTTTTTTTTTTCTAATCAAAACACCTCATACATTTTCACAAATCACATATTTTTTGAGCTGGAAAAGGACTGTGAAGTGGCCTTATCTTATAAATGAAGAGATTAAGGCCCACTGAGGCTAAATGCATTACCTGAATTTGTACAAAGGATTTTCATTCCTGACCACGGACATGGAAAACATTATGATAATGAGGAACTTGATAAGTGAACAAATATATGTATGCTTGAAACAGAATGGATACTCTATATTTTTTAAATAAATTCAATATTGGGGTTTTAAAAAGCAAAGTACAGAGATAAACTAATATAAAGTTATTATCGAGAGGTTTTAAAAGTCTTGGCTAGGAGGCAGGACTAACTTGCAGGTCCCACTTGGATGACAGAACAGTGTATGGAAACTCACACTGTGAACTTTTGCTTCAGGAACTACTGCAGAAACATACCAGAAAAACTGAAGGAATTCACAGACCCTTTGAAGGAAGTGGCTTGCCACTGTAAACTCTGTGGGACAGCCGAAAAACTGAGAGTGCCCAAAGTGTGATGGGGAAAAGTCCACCTCTGAACACACATCCTCACGGAGGAACCTGAAAATCCAGATCATGGGAGAAGGATTTAACCTTACCAAGAGGTGAAACAAATTTAGACAGCCAAGTGAAACATAAAGGTAGAATAAGCAGCAGGAAGAGCTCTGTAGGCACACAGTCCCCAGGGAAGCCATTTCTGACTTTCTCTCACAGGGACCCTTGGGGAGGGCTGCCAGTAGAACTGGAAAAGGACCACATGGAGAAGGAAACTTCCAGCTGAAATTTGTAATAATTTCAGCTTCCTGGGCAGAATCTGAGGTTGTGGGGGCAGCGAATGGGAAATGCAGATATGCGTGCAAGAAACCATGGCAGTTGAGAGTAGTGGGGCCTGAAAGCCCAGGTTTCTTTCTTAGCAGGGAGGCTTGTAGCCTGGGGCAAGATCTCAGCCATACTCACCGGTTGCCTAGATACACACTGGGTGCTATTGGTGGGGCACAGTGGGAGTGAAACTGGCCTTGCTGGCTGTATGGGAACTGGGTAAGGCCAGTCACTGCTGGTTTTCTTCTACTTCCCTGGTGACCTGTATGACACAGCAGAGGCAACCATAATCCCCCTGGGAACATAAATCCATGGGCCTGAGAACCACACCCCCATCTCCACAGTGCCGCAGCAAACCCCACCCAAAGAGAGTCTGAGCTCAGACACGCCTAACCCTGCCCTAACCTGATGTTTTTTCTCTACCTGCCCTGGTAGCTGAAGATGAAGGATATAATCTCTTGGGAGCTCTATGGTCCTACCTACTAACTTGAATACTTATCCAGGTAACCTTAGGGCAAGCTTGTATCCCCATTATACTACCACAGCTGATGCTGTCTTCAAAAATGCCACCACCTGGCTGGAGGCCAACCTACTCAAGCCATTCAGCAACTCGCAAAAGAACAACCCCACTTGAAGAAAGGAGAAAACAACAGTTAATTCCATTGCCTGTAACATCCTGGCTAACCTGAGTCTATCCACATGACAACTTCATGGCTAGCACAACCAGCATTCAAGAAAACCAGCACACTAAACAGAACTACAACCAAGGACCCTCACAGAGTTCAATTCACTGCCCTGCTACCTCCACCAGAGCAGGTGCTAGTATCCATGGCTGAGAGGCCTGAAGATGGATCACATTGCAGGACTCTTTACAGACCCTTCCCATTATAAGCCTGGAGCCCAGTAGCTCTGCTGGGTGGCTAGACCTAGAAGAGAAACAACAGTCACTACAGTCTGGTTCTTAGGAAGCCACATCCCTAGGGGAAGGGGGAGAACACCCCATCAAGGGATCACCCTGTGGGACAAAATAATCTGAATAGCAGCCCTTGAGTCCCAGATCTTCCCTCTGACATAATCTACCCAAATGAGAAGGAACCAGAAAAAAGATTCTGGTGAAATGACAAAACAAGGTTTCTTAACTCCCCGCGAAGATCACACTAGCTCACCAGCAATGGATCCAAACCAAGAAGATATCTCTGAATTGCCAGAAAAAGAATTCAGAAGGTTGATTATTAAGCTACTCAGGAAGACACCAGAGAAAGGTGAAAGCTAACTTAAAGCAACTTAAAAATAATACAAGATATGGATGAAAAAAATCTCCAGAGAAATAGATAGCATAGAGAATTCCAAAATATACTGCAAAGTTTCAACAGTAGAGCTGAACAAGTAGAAGAACTTCAGAGCTCGATAACAGGGCTTTCAAATTAACCCATTCCAACAAAGACAAAAAAAAAGAATTTAAAAAATGAATAAAGCCTCCAAGAAATGTAGGATTATGTTAAACAACCAAAGCTATGGATAATCAGTGTTCCCAAGGAAGAAGGGAAATTTAAGAGTCTGGAAAACTTCTTTGAGGGAATAATTGAGGAAAATTTCCCTTGCTTTGCTAGAGATCTAGACATCCAAATACAAGCAGCTCAAAGAACATCTGGGAAATTCATTGCAAAAAAAGATCATCACCTACGCACACAGTCATCAAGTTATCCAACTTCAAGATGAAGGAAAGAATCTCAAGAGCTGTGAGGCAAAAGCATCAGGTAACCTATGAAAGAAAACCTATCAGATTAACAGATTTATCAGCAGAAACCCTTCAAGCCACAAGAGATCGGGGTCCTATTTTTAGCCTACTTAACAAAACGATTATCAGCTAAGAATTTTGTATCCAGTGAAACTAAGCTTAATAAATGAAGGAAAGACAAAGTTGTTTTCAAACAAATGCTGAGACAATTCACCACTGCCAAGACAACACTATAAGAGCTGCTAAAAGGAGCTCTGAATCTTGAAACAAAATCTCAAAATACACCAAAATAGAACCTCCTTGAAGCATAAATCCCACAGGGACTATAAAACAATAACACAATAAAAAATAATGAAAGTATTCAGGCAACAACTAGCACAATGAACAGAATAGTACCTCACGTTTCCATACTAACGTTGAGTGTAAATGGCCTAAAAGTTCCACTTAAAAGATACAGAATGGCAGAATGGATAAGAATTCAGCAACCAAGTATCTGCTGCCTTCTAGAGACTCACCTAACACATAAAGACTCACACAAACTTAAGGTAAAGGGGTGGAAAAAGATATTCCAGGCAAATGGACGCCAAAAGCAAGAAGGACTAGCTTTTCTTTTATCAGACAAAACAGACTTCAAAGCAACAAGAGTTAAAAAACACAAAGAGAGGCATTATATAATTATAAAACGATTAGTTCCATAGGAAAATATCACAATCCTAAATATATATGCCTCTAACACTGGAGCTCTCAAGTTTATAAAACAATTACAACTAGACCCAATAAATGAGATAGATGGCAACACAATAATAGTTGGGGGACTTCAGTACTCCACTGACAGCACTAGACAAGTCATCAACACAGAAAGTCAGCAAAGAAACAGTGGACTTAAACTATACCTTAGAACAAATGAACTTAACAGATATTTACTGAACATTCTAACCAACATCTGCAGAATATACATCCTATTCATCAGCACATCGAACATTCTCCAAGATAGGCCATATAATAGGTCACAAAATTAGTCTCAGCAAATTTAAGGAAACTGAAATTATAACATATACTCTCTCAGACCACAGTAGAATAAAATTGGAAATCAACTCTAAAAGGAACCCTCAAAACCATGCAAATACATGGAAATTAAATAATCTGCTCCCGAATGGTCATTGGGTCAACAATGAAATCAAGATGGGAATTTAAAAATTATTTGAACTGAATAATAGTGACAAAACCAAAACCTCTGTGATACAGCAAAAGTATTTATAAGAGAAAAGTTCACAGCATTAAATGCCTTTGTCAAAAAGAACACAAATAGACAATCTAAGGTCACACATCAAGGAACTAAAGAATGAAGAACAAACCAAAACCAAACTCAGCAGAAGAAAAGAAACAACAAAGATCAGAGCAAAACTAAATGAAATTGGAACAACAAAAAAAAACAAAAGATAGAAAAAACAAAAAGCTGGTTCTTTGAAAAGATAAACAAAATTCATAGACCATTAGGAAGATTAACCAAGAAAAGAAGGGAGAAGATCCAAATAAGCTCAATTAGAAATGAAACAGAAGATTTACAATGTATACCACAGAAATACAAAAGATCATTCAAGGCTACTATGAACACCTTCACATGCACAAACTAGAACACCTTTACGTGCACAAACTAGAAAACCTAGAGGAGATGAACAAATTCCTGGAAATACACAACCCTCCTTGATTAAACCAGAAAGAAATGGAATCTCTTAACAGACCAATAACAAGCAGTGAGATTGAAATGGTAATTAAGAAAACTGCCAACAAAAAAAAGTTCAGGAACAGATGGATTCACAGCTGAATTGTATCAGAAATTCAAAGAATGCGTACCAATCCTATTGAAACTATTTCAAAAGATAGAGAAAGAGGAAATCCTCCCTAAATCATTTTATGAAGCCAATATCACTCTAACATCCAAACCAGGAAAGGATGTAACAAAAAACTACAGACCAATATCCCTGATGAACATAGACACAAAAATCTTCAAAAAAAAAAAAAAAAAAATACTAGCTAACTGAATCCAACAGCCTATCAAAAGATAATCTGCCATGATCAAGTGGGTTTCATACCAAAGATGTGAGGATGGCTTAACATATAGAAGTCAATAAATGTGACACAACACATAAGCAGAATTAAAAACAACAATCACACGACCATCTCAACAGACACAGAAAAAAGCATTTGACAAAATCCAGCATCGTTTTTTGATGAAAACATCAGCAAAATTGGCATAGAAGGGACATAATTAAGGTAATAAAAGCCATCTATGACAAACCCACAGCCAACATTATACTGTATGGGGAAAATCTGAAGTCATTCCACCTGAGAACTGGAACAAGACAAGGATGCACACATTCACCACTTCTATTCAACATAGTACTGGAAGTCCTAGCCAGAGCAATCAGACAAGAGAAGGAAATAAAGGCCTCTAAATTGATAAAAAGGGAATCAAACTGTTGCTGTTTGCTAATGAGATGGTTGTATACTTAGAAAACCTTAAAGACTCATCCAAAAAAGCTCCTAAATCTGATAAATGAATTCTGTAAAGTTTTGGGATACAAAATCAATGTACACAAATCAGTAGCACTGCTATGCATCTACAGTGACCAAGCTGAGAATTAAATAAAGAACTCGACCCCTTTTACAGCAGCTGTGAAAAAAATATACATAGGAATATAGCTAACCAAGGATGTGAAAGACCTCTACAAGGAAAACTATAAAACACTGCTGAAAGAAATCACAGACAACACAAACAAATGGAAACACACCCCATGCTCATGGATGGATAGAATCAATACTGTAAAAATGACCATACTGCCAAAAGCAATCTATAAATTCAATACCAATCCCATCAAAATACCATCATCATTCTTCACAGAACTACAATACACAATCTTGAAATTCATATGGAACCAAAAAAGAGCCCACATAGCCAAAGCAAGACTAAGCAAAAACAACAAATCTGGAGGCATCACATTACCCGATTTCAAACAATACTATAAGGCTGTGGTCATCAAAACAGCATGACACTGGTATAAAAGTAGGCACATAGACCAATGGAACAAAATGGAGAACTCAGCAATAAAGACAAATACTTACAGCCAATTCATCTTTGACAAAGCAAACAAAAGCAAAGTGGGGAAAGGACACGGTGTTCAGCAAATGGTGCTAAGAAAATTGGCAAGCCACATGTAGAAGAACGAAACTGGATCCTGATCTCTCACTTCATACAAAAATCAACTCAAGATGGATTAAGGACTTAAATCTAAGACCTGGAACGATAAAAATTCCAGAAGGTAACATCAGAAAAACCATTCTAGACATTGGCTTAGGCAAAGACTTCATGTCCAAGAACTCAAAAGCAAATGCAATAAAAACAAAGATAAATAGATGAGACTTAATTAAACTAAAAAGCTTCTGCACAGCAAAAGAAATAACCAGCAGAATTAACAGACCACCCACAGAGTGGGAGAAAATCTTCATAATCTATCCATCCAACAAAGGACTAATGTTCAGAATCTACAAAGAACTCAAACAGATCAGCGAGAAAAAACAGACAATCCCATCAAAAAGTGGGCTAAGGACATAAACAGACAATTCGCAAAAGAAGATATACAAATGGCCAACAAACATATGAAAAAATGCTCAACATCACTAATTTTCAGGGAAATACAAATCAAAACCTCAATGTGATACCATCTTACTTCTGCAAGAATCATCATAATTAAAACATAAAAATAGTAGATGCTGGTATGGATGTGGCAAAAAGGGAACACTTTTGCACTGCTAGTGGGAATGTAAACTAGTACAACCACTATGAAAGACAGTGTGGAGATTCCTTAAAGAACTAAAAGTAGATCTATTATTTGATCCAGCAATCCCACTATTGGATATTTACCTAGAGGAAAAGAAGTCACTATATGAAAAAGCCACTTGGACGTGCATGTTTACAGCAACACAATTCACAACTGCAAAAATATGGAACCAGCCCAAATGCCCATAAGACAATGAGTAGATAAAATATGGTATATATACCATAGAATACTACTCAGCCATAAAAAAGGAATGAAATAATGGCATTTACAGAAAACTGGATGGAGTTTGAGACCATTACTCTAAGTGAAGTAACCCTGGAATGGAAAACCAAACACCGTATATTCTCACTTATAAGTAGGAGCCAAGCTATGAGGACACAAAGGCATAAGAATGATACAATAAACTTTGGGGAACTGGGGGAAAGGTTGGGGGGTGTGAGGGATGAAAGATTTCACATTGTGAACAGTGTACACTGCTTGGGTGATGGGTGCACCAAAATCTCGGAAATCACCGCTAAGAACTTATCCATGTAACCAAACACCGCCTCTTCCCCCAAAACCTATTGAAATTAACAAAAGTTATCAAAGTTATTATTGTTTTACTGTAAAGTACCAGGAAAAGTCAAACTACTTTAGACATACAGGGCTTAGCAGGGTTCTGAGCATCTAATAAGAGGTGAATAAATATTTGTTGATGGAAGGAGGCATGTTGAAAGTTTACTGGGCATGTGATGAAATATCCCAAAAGAGTAATTTTTAACTTTTTCCTTTGATGACAGCTTTTATTACTGTGAAGCCCAAACTTGATAAATATGATAGGATATGCATTTGGTTATTCTATTTGAGTAGATTTCCACTACATATTTAAAAACCTGTACTATTATTTTTTGAAGAGAAAAAAATGAATGGGTCTTCTAATATTCACACAGCTACCTTTGGTGTTTTTATATCCCACAGGTTGTTGTTCACCCAGTCTTAGTCCATTTGGGCTGCTATAACAAAATAACTTAGACTGGGTAATTTATGAGCAACAGAAATTTATTGCTTATAATTCTGGAGACTGGGAAGTCCAAGATCAAGGTGTTGGCAGATCCAGTGTCTGGTGAGGACTTCTTCCTCATAAATAGAGTGTTCTATGTGTCCTCACATGGTAGAAGAGGTACACAAGCTTCCTGCTCAAACTCTCAAACTCCCAGGGTCAAGCAATCCTCCCTCCTCAGCTTCCTGAGTAGCTGGGGGCTACAGGCACGCACCACAGCACCTGGCTTTCAGGCCTCTTTTATAAGGGTGCTAATTCCATTTATGAGGGCCCTATGCTCACAATCTAAACACCTCCTAAAAGTCTCACCTCTTAATATCATCATATTGGTGATTAAGTTTCAACCTATGAATTTTGGGGTGATACAAACATTCAGACGACAGCACTCGATAAGATAAATAACCTCAGCCCCTTCAAATTTATCTTTCCGCCAGCCTTGTTTTCCCTCTGGAGCCACGACCAATCCAAACTTATGTCTCCTTACCACCTGTCTTGGAACCTTTTGCTATCTACATCAGTACTCTTCCCCATTTGGTTTACCTTTGTTCAAGACTCAAATATTGTCTTTTCTTTTAGACATTTTCTGGCTAATGCTCTTTTCCCTTGTGCCCCAATGCACCTCAAAGATAACTAGTTATTTCAGTTATTTCTAGGCAAACAGGTGCACTTCCTTTTAGTGTGAATTTTGAGAGGGCAGATATTCATACATTCTATTGATTTTTAGGTCCACAGCAAATAAGCCCTGTACTGACAACAGAGGGGATGCTCAGTAAATACTTGTAAAATGAATGAATGGAAAACCAAGGCCTCTCATTCTCCCAAAACCCAGTTCTCTGCACTGGTCCTCTATTCTAAGTACTACGATAACTTCCTATGTGCCAAGCAGAGCTGACCAGCATGGTCAGCTGTGGTTTATTGTCACAGCAACACCACTGAGTTGGTCCTACTGCTGGTACCCTTTTACTGATGAGGAAATTGAGACTTGAGAGACATTTAGTTACTTCCTGAAAGTCACACAGCTAGTCAGTGACAGATATCCGTCAAACGATGGTGCTGTGGAAAAATGAGGGAAGAAACACGTGACAAAATGGACCTTGTTGGGTAAAAGCCACAATAACCACAGCAAAGTACACTAATGCTATCACTAAAGAAGCAGCAGAATAATCCGAAATGATTACCATCTAAAACAAGGAAGGCAAGGCTGTGGGTGATCTGATGGGTCACCCAATCAACTCTGGTACTTGGAATTCCATCAAGAAAACGGACAGATTGTTTCTGCCACCTCCCCAGAAACATCTTCCAGAGGCTCTGCGTGTGGAAATATATCCTTTAGCCAACTTAAATGTGGCGTGCTGCTCTCTGAGCTCCACATATATTATGAAGCTATTTTCATCATCTTCCTTTTCCTTCTTTCTTGCAACCGGCATTATGTTTCTGTCCTCCATTTTATTCAAAAGGATGTGTTTCTATTCAATGAAACAGATCAGTGGCATTTTCTACCACTAAATCATAAATCTCCTCTTACAACTTTGAAGAAAAACCTAGTAATACTCAAAACAGTTTCTAGATTTTTTTAATATCTAGAAATTCACTGACAAACAAGACAGAAAAAAAGCCTTCCTACCTACCCCCACACGCTTGTGAACGTTTACAACACCATCACTGTTTATGTTGAGTTCCATTCACTTTTGTCAGCAGGCTTCCCTTGTACAGTTAAACTACTTATGCTAAGCTCTCTGTGAATTGTCTCAATGGTAGACAAAAAATTCTGTATCAAATACTACTTAATTTTAAGCATTTCTTTCTGCTAATTTATTACTAAGTACAAATTTCATTTTGCCAGGGCAAAAAAACAATTTGTTTGTTTCATGTTGAAAACAGTTTTTCAAATAAATTCTGATAGTACACTTATCAAGCCCACTTATCTTTCATTAAACTAATGCTTTCAAGCATAATTAAGAATGAACTAGAAAACTAAGTATATTGTAATGCTCTGATATTAAAGAAGACATATCAAAATAAATTTAATCATATCATCACATCAATCTCTACTATGACTACAATAGTATTATAACCATAATTAATTAGCTATGGTACAAATTACTAATAAATCTTTAGAAATTAAATGCCTAATTTTTCAAAACCATATGTCTTTGTAAATTGATTATTTAGAATTTAGAGGCTTTTTAATTAGGAAGAAATTTATGCAATGCTGTATGTAATAATTAGGAATCAGCTTTTCTGTAATACTTTTGAACATCAGCAAAAAATTAAAGCTTTGGAAAATAGTCTGACTTAATTATAGTATTTCACTGTCAAAAATCAACATATAGGTAAAATTTAGAGGTTAATGTGGCATTTCCATTTCTTTAACTTCCACCTAACCTTATGTTCTTAGTGCTTGAATCATTAACCGAATCCAAAAATCAATGAGATGGGGGAAGTCTCCTTAGTGATTTATGCCTCTAAGGAAGTTTTCATTTTATCCAATAGTTTCAGCAAACCTCATCAATCCAGGTTAAACATTTAATGCTCTTTTTTTTTTTTCTATTCCCTAGGGATAAAGCTGGGATATTTCTGAGCCTTGCCATCATTTTTGGTTAGCGATTATTTTGACATAAGACACAAAACTGCTTTGTCAGGAGGGTGGGAACGCCATTTAGGGTCGAACAAAGACACTGCTGAAGTGAGACCTCATTATGTGTGTGGTCAAAAGACCCCAAGAGATGGGGAGAGGACCTGATGGTGAGCCACTTTACACTCACAGGGTCCTGCTGAGAGTGGATTTCAAAGCCAAGGCCCTGCTGTGTCCAGAAGACTCATGGGGAGGGAGCCTGGGACATATCTTATTCTGCCTAAAGAAAGGTATGGAAGACACCACAAATAGAGAAGAATATTATAAAAAACAGAAGGAATGATTGCGTACACAACACAGAAGCCAGTTTTTTCTCCTTTTTGCTTCAACTCCTCCCCAGTTCGGTTCTCTGAATACAACCTAGCCAATGTGTTTCCTACCCATAAGGTGCTGTAGGAAAGAGGGCGATCTGGGTAAAATTCACTGTTGTTCCTCTACACACTTCCCATTATGTCTTCTTTTTGAATTTATTTTCTTCAGTAAAGATCTGGATCCTCATTCTCTCAAAGTCAGTGTCCTCCTGTCCATCCAGGAAACAGAATTTTTCTTCCCTGATGGCTCCAAAAAGAATTAAGCCACTGTTTTCTCCTGCTGGGTTTCTGTTGTGCATCTTCAAGCCATTTCTTCATCTGAAGGTCTTCTGGCAAACCCACTAAACCTCTTGAGCACATGACTCAAGAGTGACAATTGCTAACAGATGCATTTGTACATTTGTATTCTGGCAGAACTGGTCTTAAATTATTGCTCATAGGAGAAAGGAAGAGCAACTGTAGCACCTCTGTTCACTGTTGCTGGCAGACAACAAACTTGAGATGAAGCCACATTTACAGGGGAAAAATTGCCTACGCCCACAGAATGAAATTTCAGGCTTTGACAGTTGCTAGGTAAGTAAATGAGAATCATTTTATTCTGGGTGAACATAACACCTAGCACATCTTGAACAATAAGAAGAGTTGGCGGCCCGAGGGTGGTGACACCCAAGGTGGTACATGTTCAGAAGAGTCTCCTGGGAGGACATACATGGAACTAGTGGCCAAACAATCGCCCCCTTATCAAAGCATGGTTCCTCATAATCTTAAGTAGAAGGTACAGCTCCTCTCAAAGGGAACCTCAGAAAATGACTTTAATTCTCCCATTTTAATTCAACAAATATTGCATCGACTCTGAAGAAGCCCTACGTGAAGGCCCAAGGCCTCCACCTGAATCCAGGATACTTTCGTCTCATGCCTGAATGCTTTTAACAACCTCTCGAGTAGTTTCGTGACTCCAATCTTTGCCTTGCAGCCAGAAAAACAAAAACAAAAACAAACCTTTCTAAAAAGCTACTTTTTCCCTTCTTAAAAATCGTTCAATAACTCCACCTACCATCAGGAACAATCCCACTTCTTGACATAGACTTACAAGGCCCTCCCATGCTAGCTCCTGTTAACCTTTCCAACTTCATTTCTCAGTGTGACCCACCCCTCTCCACCCCAGCCTCTATGCCTTTGAGAAGTTGTTCCCTCTCCCCACCCTTCCCTTTCCACTTTTCTGGCCAACCTTTAGGTTTCAGCTTTAACCTCTCCTTTCCCCAAGAAGCCTTCTCTGACTTCTCAAGTGGGTTAGATGCCCTCTTTCTGTGGTTCCACAGCTCCGTTTGTGTCCCTGGTGTATCTTTATCAGACTACATTGCTTGTTCGTGCTCTGTCTCTGGATCCTTCAAGGTTACAAGGGACAGAAACTCAGCTAAAATCAGCTTAAGCTAAAGAGGAAATGTGCTGGATCCTGGGTTAGCTCACAGACTGACGGAAATGCCAAACAAACAAGCTTGAGGAAAGCAGAAACTGGGGCCCCTCCCAGATCTCTGGATTCTGCATTAGGGCTTTAAGCACTGATCACGGCGTATCTGTGAGAGTTCTGATTGCTCCTTCTTAGGTCATGTGTTTGCCTAGACTAAGAACTGTGGCCCTGGTTTAGGAAAGATATAAGAAGATAGAGAATCCCACTCAGAACACTTTTCAAGCCCTTGGGTAACAGAAAGGGAATGAAGGAGAACAGAAGGAGGGCAGGGCAGGCTGGCATGCAGATCACCTATTGCTGCAAAACTAACAACCAGAAAACCTCAGTGGCAAACAGCTATATATATATATATATATTTCTAATGCAATTGCAGGAGGTCAACTGATACAGACTTGATGGCTTTGCTTTAATCTGAAGGTCTGGCTGAGCCAGGATCCTCGTGGTAGGGGAATCTGACACTTACTCTAGGGATGCTCATTTGGGGGCCCCAGACTGAGGGAGAAATGTCACCTTTTCATTGTCTGTGTCTTGTCCAGTGGCTGACATGTTGGACAGGTGCCTCGTAAAAGTGAATTTAATAAATGAGTAATCACGCCCAGTGTCCAATAAACTTCCTCTTTAGCTGAGCTGATTTGAGTTTCTGTCCCTTGAACCCTTGAAGGATCCAGAGACCAAACATGAACAGGCAATATAGTCTGATAAAGACATACCAGGGACACAAAGGGGGCTGTGTGGTCCTTTCTATGGATCTTTGGCAAATAGACAAGTCAGGAAAAGGTGCTTGAGACAAAGGGAATAGTCTGAATCTGGTATAACAGAGAGAGGGCACATCTTAGAATGGCTATGTGACTAGAATATATGGAGTGCATTGCAAACTACAGGGCTAAGATGATAAAGAGAGGACAAGTGTGGAGGGAGGAGTGTATGCTTTATTCTGCCTATAAGTATCTACTAGGGCCATGGGGGTACAACTCAATGTATGACCTCATATGAGAGTTTATGATGCATTTATGACAAAACAGATTGTAGGTGCTATCCAGAGTGGAATAATTTGGAACGAGTGCACCTATACAAATTTTTATTATTACCTGGCTATAAAGGAAAGAAATGCACTTAATTGGGTAAACAGTTTATTTCTTATCTTCTTTTAAGCTTTCTGAACGAACAGAATTTGGCTAGCTGGTTTTCTACCCTTGAAAGCATAAAGAAGCCTGGACTGTCTGAAAATATTCTTTTCTAGGAGTATGTACGTAGACAACTGAAATAAACTGCAACTCACTGGTGCCAAATATATCACACATCAGCCCACCTCCTGCCACGGTGAGCTTGTAGCAGAGAAAAGAATGTTCTCAGGTGAGGAGGATGTCAGCCTCACTCTAGAGAAAAAGGAGCCAGTCCTGCATGTGGGTGTGATTTCAAAGCTAGAGTTCTGATGCTACAAAGAAAAAAAGGGCTGAGGAACAAGTCCCTCCCCTCCTGTCCCCAATGATGCAGGGCCATCACCATCTATACCTTTTCATTTTAAAGACAGGAGTTGAGAGTCCAGTTTATAATTCTAAACACAAGCCTTTTGAGGACAACTCTCATTGTTATTATATATGCTGCTCATATTCCACCCTATTGGTTAATAGGAAATAATAACAATAAATAAAGCTTGCTCTCAAGAGAGAGGGATGGAGGGATGAAGAGAGGATGGAGGGAGAAAGAGAACGAAGGAGCCATTATACTGACTTTTCAGATAAAAGCCAGACAACTGGTTAACAACTACCATGCAGTAATGGGGCGGGGCTCTACTGGGGTGCAGGGGCTCATGGACCCCCAGAGCATTCTAATCAGACATGCTAGTTATTTGACAGAAAAGTGGATTCTGTTTGATAGTTTGTTTCAAGTTAAGGGGACAGAAGTTAAATTATGTTTCTATTTTTTTCTTCCTCCAAATGAAACTCATTCTAAACACCCAACTAAAAAATGATCTTACAGATCTCTGTAGTCTAATACCTATGTACATGTTGCCATTCAAATTTAAAATTAAAAACCTTTTTGTTTTTTGAGACAAAGTCTCACTGTTGTCCCTCAGGCTGGAGTGCAATGGTGTGATCTCAGCTCACCGCAACCTCCGCCTCCCAGGTTCAAGCAATTCTCCTGCCTCTCAGCCTCTGGAGTAGCTGGGATTACAGGTGCCTGCCACCATGCCTGGCTAAGTTTTGTAGTTTTTAAGTAGAGACAGGGTTTCATCATGTTGGCCAGGCTTGTTGCGAACTCCTGACCTCAGATGATCCGCTCGCCTTGGCCTCCCAAAGTGATGGGATTACAGGCGTGAGCCACCATGCCCAGCCAATTAAAAACGTAATTTAAAAAATTAAATTAAAAAAATGTAGCTCTTTAGTGGTTGCCATATTAGATAACATAAATATAGAAGATTTGCATCATCACACAAAGTAATATTGGACAGCACTGCAGATACTGATGGTGACCATTCTCTAACATTGCTCAGCCTCCTAGTTCTGTCAACTTGAAATCTGGGAAAATATTGGAGGATAGCAGAGGCTATCAATACAGGGGCTGCCAAATCTAATAAGCAAATCACCTTTTCATTTCTTAGGTTCAGAAAGGGGCTTCCCTGCTGAGGAGCCATGCTCTTTCCACGATGAAGAACTAGAGACCGTCTTGTGCAGTGGGAGGGCAGAGAGGAGCCATATGGTGAAGTGGAAAATGCTCAGGATTGCAATTCAGAGGACATGGGCTCTCACCTTGGCTCTATGACTCGTTTTGTGCCTTTCATCCCTACAATCTCTCCGAAACTGAGTCTCTGAATGAATGAGACTACCCAAACCAATCTGGCTAAATATAAAGGTATACAGCCTAACCAAACACAGGAATTTGTACTTGCATAGTAGATGCATTAGTAGCATACCTTTGGGAAATTATTGCTCTTAGGTGCTATTGTGAATAATCGGCCTCCTAATCTAGATGTTCTCACTCTAGTTCTTCCATGAGGATTTCTGGGAAGTTTGCCTATGTGGGAAGTTATGACCCATAATCTACTGTTGCTTTGGGAAGTCTTCAGTAGCTGGTGCCAGCTGTGTTTTCCTGATACATTTTTTTGTTTGTTTGTTTGAGATGGAGTCTTGGTCTGTTGCCTAGGTTGGAGTGCAGTGGCGTGATCTCAGCTCATTGCAACCTCTGCCTCCAGGGTTCAAGCGATTCTCCTGCCTCAGCCTCCCCAGTAGCTGGGATTACAGGCACACAACACCACGCCTAGCTAATGTTTTTGTATTTTTAGTAGAGATGGGGTTTCACCATGTTGGCCAGGCTGGTCTTGAACTCCTGACTTCAGGTGATCCGCCTGCCTCGGCCTCCCAAAGTGCTGGGATTACAGGCATGAGCCACTGCGCCCAGCCTCCTGATACATTTAATAAGAGAGGTATATGTAATCTTCTGCCATATTTAGCAGAGAGTTTCACAGGTTCTGTGAATTACCTGGTGCTCTTCAAGACATAGGTAATGCCACAAACATCACACCCATGCATGAGGTTACCCAGTCCATGGCCCGGCAGGGGGAAGTTCTCCCACCACCTCAGAGCCTCCAAAGGAGCACACAGCGATTTGCCCTAAAGAGTATCAACTCTGAAAGTTTCTAAACATGCCTCAAAGGAGACAATTTGAAAATTCTAAACACAGGTCGTTGAACATTTATTGCCAGTTGTTCTGATTATTTTGAGAGGTGAAAAGCACTCATGTTTAAATTTACATTTGGACCATCTAGTCTTGCCTACCTATTCCATAAGAATAAAGAACATCTCTTTGTTTTAATCTGCCTTCACCTATTATACGCTTTTGGACTCCTACTCTTTGAGCCCAAAGAAACCAGCAATTCACTTCTGGGGCCAAAAAAAGAGATGATTCTAATGTTCCTCAGTTAGAATATTGCTATCTTGCACCCTACTCAAGTTACTTCGAAGATGACAACATGGACCATACAATGCAATGGCTCGGGTTGTTGCTGGTGGTAGTGGTGGGGGATTGAGATGGAGACAGCTACATTCTATATTCCGAAGGCAGCTTGAGAGTAGAGAGGGGACATCCACCCTACAGTGGTAGTTCTCAAACATTAGCATCATCAGAATCACTTGAAGGGTTTGTTAAAACTGAAATTGCCTGGCCCACCCTCCAGGTTTCTCATTCAGTTGACCAGGGGCAGGGCAGGGATAGGGCCTGAGGATTTGCATTTCTAACAGATTCCCAGGTAATGCTGATGCTGCTGGTCCAAGGACTCAACTTTGAGAATCGTGGCTTTAGGACCTTTTCAAGCTTCATTCTGTATGCACACATGCAAGGGGAAATGCATTTCTCAAAACATCTGTTTCCTTAAATGTGATGCCAACTTGAGTGACCAAAGCAAATGATAATGGCTAATACGTGTATAGCTCTTACTGTGCTCTAGGCACTGTTCTAAGTGCTTAAATGTACTAACAGATTTAACCCTCTCAAAAATTGTACAAAGGTTGTATTATATTATCTTTATTTGACAAATGTGATCCGGAGAAGTAACTTTCCTAAGGTTACACAGCTAAAGTATGCACTAGGCTTGGTGCGGGAACACAGGAAGTCTGGCACCAGAGGCTACGGCCACTGCACTACATTGCCTCTCCCTGCAACCCCCTTTCTTTTCCAACATTATTCTCATCCCCGGGCAAATGACAACATTCCTTTCAGAGTCCTCCTTGGGAGCCTCCCTTAAATGGGATGTTAACAACCTCAAGGCTGTTTGACGTTAGCCTTGGTCAAGTTTATTTTTAAAACCTAGTAACTATAACAGAGCACAGTTTCTCATTTGCCTATACCCTGTCATTTTGGGAGTATCCTTGATTCAATAATTATTATTTTACAAGGAATGTAGAAAGACTTGACAAATAGAAAAACGGAAGCCTGAGTGAAGGAAGAGAAACAATAAACAGGAAAGAGAAAATAATAAAGCAATAGGAAGAAGGGTAAAAATAACCAGATGGAAAGGTCGAGGTAGATAAAATGCAGGAGATAAGGACGGGAGAGAAAAATACAAAAACTAAACATGCATGACAAAATAGTTAAAGTCCAAGTAGATGTCATACTGAGAAAATAGAAATATAAAACCTAAGCATAAAACCAGTCACGATGAGTGAATAGAGGACATGAGGAGAGGAGGAAATTAGCAAGGGGAGGGAGACGAAAGATGCCACTAATTGGATTTTGAACTCCAGTTGCTATAATTGGGCATTTAAGCTATATCAACATTCTTCTTCATCTTTAGAATATTTCGCAATCTTTTAAAATACAGGAAACGCCATTTGATTTTGTCCGAACTCTGGCCACTCAAATTCTTGTTGCTTGTTTATTTTTTTCTTGAGCAAGAAAAGTTTCATTAAGGGTTGGCATGCAGGATAAATCTTTTAGAGGAAAGAGGGGGAAATAATTCAATAGGAAGGAAGGATTCATTATGACAAGGGCTGGGTCAGGGAAATGGTCACATAACTGCATTCCTGAAAGCAAAGGCCTGCTAAAAAACTAAACCTGAGTTAAGGCTGTTTGCTCTGCCCTGGGATTGAGTTGGGGTCACTCTGGAGGCTAGTCACAGAGCCTGAGACTCTGAACGTTCTGTTTTAGATTAAGAGCTGGGTTCACCCATCGGGTACGGAGTGGGAAAGAGGATGGACGATGTCAGCTCTAGTCTGAGGGCTGGCGTCCTGCATGTGAGGATCCTATCACTCTGTGACCTCCCTAGGAGTTGGTTGTTCCATTAAACAGGGCACAGGAGGCCAGCCTTCACTGTTTATTCTTTCCCTTTCCCATTAGTTGTCAGATTTTTCTCTTTACATTTCTATTATGATATAACAGGAAATTCTTGGGTTTTAAAATGGTATGCTTGCAAAATGTATTATCTTTCCCCCAAAACGAGTTCTTATCCAGTCCAACATGAATTTTCCAGTCATGCAGCTTACACAGTCATTCTTTCTGCAGTCTTTCAGAATCTGTCCTCTGGGGATATACCCCCCTCTTCCCACAGTTCCCTTGACCCCCAAGGAAAGTTATCTGAGGGGCTGTATTATTAAATTTCATGGAATCTAAGACACAAATGGTTATGAAAAAGAGGCACCATTAACTCATGTGCCACTAAGAAAGAAAAAGTCTTCATTCTAAGATATGCCATTAGCTATGAGATATACCTCAATTTGAGAGATGTTATAATGTAAAATAAACAATGTCTCAGATCTACAAAATGTGACATCTTCTCTATTTGACTGTAATCTCCCTGAAAGTAGTAACTGTGCCCTAGTTCTTTACGCCCAACCTCTCCAAGGCAAATAGCTCTTTGTATTTTCCAAGCGTACCTGCTGACAACTCTGACTGCATTAAGTATGTGTGTATATGTGTGTAGTGTTTGATCACACATCTGCATAGCACGTTATAACCATTTTGTCCTTAAATCTTCCTAGGAAATTCAAGAATGGGACAGGGATTGCTTTTCTTGTTTACAGATGATCAGCCTGAAGCTTAGAGACATAATCTGACATACCCATGGCACTAGGTCACCAGTAAGAGTTGAAATTACGACCTGCAGCTAAGTCTGAGTCTAGTAATTTTTTTTGTTTCCATGTTCAAGAAATAGTAGAAAGACCGTGGACTCCTCACCTCCTACTCTAGCTCCTGAGAAAAATCCTGCATTTGATTAGAAAATAACAAATGTTTCCATGCCCTAGTATGCTCTGGCATGGGGTTCCTTATTTTATCTCTGTGGCAGCTACCTGTCAAGGTATGATGCTTGGAGCTGAGGGTGGGGAGTTTGTACACACCAAGGCTATCTAAACAGACCATTAAGTGGTAGTAAAGTAACACATGTGAATGACAGGTCAATAAATCCCCAACAACTTATGTTGCCTGCAAGAAGCTGGCTGTTGCTGAGTGTTGTTGTGTTTACATAAAATCAATTTTACAAGCAATCTTAAATAATTAGGGAAGATGCCATCACACAGAGGATATTCTACATTCACTGTAATAGCTCTGGCATTCATCTCATTGATCCCTTTTGTCTGATATTATGTGCAGGTTTTGTTCCTCTCAAGCTGCTATCTTCCCTGATAGCTTCCTTATGAAATGCTGAAATACTACCTTATAAGAAACCAAGACACACATTCTTATCAGTATTTCACAGACCAAAGACCTTGAAGTTATCTATTAGCTGAGTCTTCCTGAAGCTCAGCTTTATATGTGTTTTCCTTTAATTCTCTAATCTCAAGCCCTTAAAACATTTGGAGACAGATAAATTGGGGGAGGGGGTAGGTACCATAGATACTAAACATATAAGTTTGAGAAAAAATTAAAACTGTGTTGGGTTTTATGATGATAAATAGAGGAATGTAGGTTTCTCTCTCAATCTTCTAGCCTTCTGGATGATGCCGATTTATCCTATATAAAGTTTAAATAGAATAGATTTTTTTGTTGTTGTTGAAAGCAAATATCCATTAATGATACATTGTAGGGGTACAGGATGAAGCCAATGGTCCCACTGGGGACAAAATTTCCTTTAGGGACTCCGAGACCAGGGATTTACAAACCAGAGGCATCACGCCACTTCAGCTGTCCCATCAGGTAGAAGGGAGCCAATCTGCTGGTGACTGTAGAGCAATAAATCCTCATTTACCATGGAACACTGTGGCTTCCATCTGTTTCCTAAAGTGCCTACATAAACTAAGTCTTTGTAAACCATCTGCAAAATACCCTCTTGCATGCATGCATGCCGGAGTCTTGTGCTAATGCAATGTGGTGATTTTGCAACTTCAAATAAGGTTCACTTTAATTGTCATTGTTAAGATCAAATGCTTTGCAGCTGTCTCTCTTCTACAGATGAAAAACATAACTTTGATGGCTAATATGATGAACTCTTATGTTCCATTTTTCATCTAAATTGCGACACCTCAGTGCCTATGTCTGCTAAGTGCCTAACAAATATTTTTGAATTTAAAAAACTATGACTAGAAAAAGGTAGTGGGCAGTAATATGGGAATAATATAAGACTCTCTGATTTAAGAAGTGGGCTTTGGCTATTGCTTAGTTACTAAGGAGCCATGTGAGGGCCTCATTTTCCCCATTTGGAGAATGACTGTGTTGAGTTAAGTGACTCAAAGGTCCCCACCTACTCGAAAATTTGGGTTCTAAATTTTAACCCAAATTCTCTCATGGGTAACTCAAACTTTGCTTGAATTTTCTAATCTAGGGAACAATGGAACATGACCCAATCTGGAAATTGTGTCTCGCCACTTTTTCTTTATTCTACAATCCCAACTAAACATTTATATAAACCAGTTCAGAGATTTTCAGTTATCATTAATCACCTATTTTAAATTAAACTACTTAGTGTAAAAGATGACTTAATTAACTCTGGTTGGTAATTTTTATCTGCTTAAGAAAAGCTATTTCCTATTACTGTACTTTAAGTAAAATAAAAAAGCAACAATTGTAAAGAAGTATCTGACCTACGCAGTGCCATGCCCAGCATGCAAGAATGCTGCCATTGCATTAGGACTGTTTATTAGACCAGCATATGTGTCTATCTGCACGTTTCTTCCTCTGTTGGCCTTGTAAAGGACAAAAGCAATGCACAGTTCTGAACACTGTTTTCTCAAGTCCCCTTTTCAATATGGGTTGGTATTTAGCCTAACAAGAACAGCAAAGAAAAAACAATTAGACAAAGTCCAGGAATACCTGTTCTTTGACTGCTGATAAGCCTAATAGCATGGGGCATGTCTGAGAGGAATCTGTCATTAACACAATGTACTATTTGTCCAAACATCTGTAGGTCACATTATTTCTCTACAAGCCAGTGATAGAAAAAGCAAAACCAAGATGGGTTATTAATCACTTACTCAGTATTTCTCAAGAAACACTAAAACAAAACAAAACGAACCAAAACTAATAGATTGAAAGAAGAAAAACAAAGCATTTGTCATTTATTATGAAATGAGCCACCCAGGTCCCACTAACACCATCTTTTACACATGGCACACTGGGTAGGCTCCAAGAGACATAGGGGGTTAGAAATGGGACCTGTGCCTAACAGAGGACACCCTGGTAGTTCTCATTTCCTTGCGAAGGAAATGGAAATTCAGATTTGCACGTCTTTTCTATTTGTGTTGGAACTGCTTCCACCAGGGGTGTGGGAATCCACATGGATGCAATGAGCCAAACAATTCTTGGGACAGCCTGATACCATTAGAAACAGGTAGACCTGGGGAGAAAAGTTCAAGCGTCCATTAATGCCAACAGAAAAGAAACAGTGTGGTTTACTGGTTATTCACAGCTGTCAAGGTGATAGGGAGTTGTGTAGGTAGCTGCACTTTCACGTATCTGCCAGCAAAAACCGGTTTCCAAATTTAAAAATCTACTACTCAGGAATGGCACGTGTATTGTTGACTCTCCCAGGTGGTTTCACAGAGCAAGGAGTGGGTTATGAGGTAACGTCAAGACAGGGTTGTATCTGGGGCCATAAAGACTGGTAATTACTCGGAGACAAAAACTTCTTCTTTTGGTGTATACTACATTAACAAGAGATAGTACTTTGAGACAAATTGGACTTGTGTCCTAGTGGACTACACGCATCCCACAGACAATAATGGAGCCCCTCGTATGTGTTATGCACCAGGCACTTTTCTGGGGGTTAATAAGGGCTTCCAGGGAGGTAAGAGCATGGTGGGTAAGGGAATGGTAAGATATTCAAAGTGGAGTGAGCGAAATGCCGTTTTATGTGACTGATTCTACACCAGTTAGTAATAGCCTCACTTTGAGGTTTTCTTAATAAACACTGCAATACATCATTAGACCTGCAATAAAATAATACTGTAAGAGCTAACATTTACAGAGTACTCCCTATGGGCCAGGCATGGTTTTAAGAACTCTACATGTATTAGCTCATTTACTCCTTATTAATCCTGAAGAGTTAGATGTAACATTATCCCCACTTCTTCGATGAGGAAATTGAACCATGGGGAGGTTCAGTAATCCTCAAGGCCACATAGCTAGTAAAGGGTAGGTGGAAACTTGAATCCTGGAAGTCTGGCTTCAGGGTCCAAGCTTCTAATCATTCCCTTTCAAAACAAAATTGATATGGCTGATTGTGGCTGCCCACAAATAGCATCTCAATTTTGATCACGCTACATGCATCCCAGCATACATCTACGTGTTTATACACAATCAGAGAATTTATAGGGAGAAGACTGTAGAGATTCTCTCAACTAATTTGTGGTGATCATTTTTCAACTGATAGCTATGGAAATGTAGACCCCTCAAGAATCCAAGTTTGCTTCAAACAAATGTATTCACTATTTGACCTATATATATTAGCCCCATACAGTCCCATTATCCATTAAAATGGTAAAAGAGTACTTCTTCAATCCCAACAAATAGTGATGGGAGCCAGGGGACCCAAAAGAAACTGATCACCTTGCCTGACTCCACAATCACCGTATTATTGCAAAGCTCCTTAGTAAGGTGGTAACCACTGATAATAACACAACAGTAGCACCAATACAGGAAATCTTCAGAGTTAGGGATTGATGGCTATGGTGTTTCCTACAACACCCACTGTCCTCAAGATATAAAACAGATCATCATTATGAGGTAATTCTGCTCTAGTGACAGGGTAGTAGAAATACATTGTTGTCAGTGAGAAGATATTGGCTCACCTACTATGCATAGGGTCCTATATTTATTGCCTTGTTTGAAGCTAATGATTTTTCAAAGGTGGAATATGCTGATGGATGATAATTTCCCAGGCTTTGTTTTTTTCCCTGGCAGATCTCCTGTAACACAGTTTTGGTGGCTAGGACCATGGAGTACTGATTTTTCATTGTTTGTTGACAACTGTGTTTATTTCTGTCTGCTTTAAGTTTTCAGTAAAGGCTATTCTCAGCCTGGAAGATGATCAGTGCATCTTGCACTAAATAAAAGGTAATGGATTTCAGAAAAGGAACCCAAGAAAAAAAGGAAAGAAAAAAAATAATCTCAGAGTCTTCTCTGTGGTGTTTTCTAGATGTGCTCCTGCAGTTCATTCACAGGCAAAGTCAAGGTTAAAACTGCTCAGTGTAGCTAAATTTGTGTTAAAATCATTAGCACTGAAGAAAGAAACCTTGTACATTCTGAAAAGAACACATGTTTAGGCTGAATCCACTCATGTCAGAGGGAGCCAATGGAGGGTGGCTTCCATTTGCCCCTCTAGATCTGTGATGTACTCTCCATTCTTCTTCTTGTCCCAGGAGGCTAACATCTATTCTGGCTTCTGGTTGGAGACTGGTTGACAGGAAAAAGGAGACTGAGATTTGAGATGCTTATCTCCCCAGCTCCCTCCCAGTTAGGAGCAGCAGGGAGCTGTGTTCTGTTACCAAAGGCCACTAACTTCTATAGGGGTAGCTCACGCTTATACTCTCCATGATCTGGTAACTGTTCCCTTCACCCTTCAAGCTAGGCTTGACAATAAAGCCTTGCTATTGCTAGTATCAGGGCAGTTCATCATGCCTTGTTGGTCTCTATTAACCCTACCTATATCTTTAGATTTTCCTCAATTGGACTACCTGTTTCCTGCTGGGAACTTACCCCATGTAAATTCTGGTTTGTGATAACTGGTCCTAAGACTTGTCTACCTGTTCCCAGTCCTCAGACCCTGTTTTCTGTTTTTTGCTGTTTCCTGGTGCATGGTTTGAGCATAGTGTGTGAATGCATTTGCGTGTGTTACTGTGCTCTCTAGGTGCTGACTGACCCCAGTCCCTGGCTTCCACATCCAGCTACGTCCACTCAGCACTCACCCTGCTCATGACTCTTGGGCCTCTGGAGGTTAAGTAGGATTCCAATATGAACATGACTTTGTCTGACAGTGGGTTGAAATATTGAAATATACCTAGGGATTTTATGTAATCATGAGCTGCCCTCATTTTATCTTGCTTTTTGTAATATATGATGGTTCCCCAACCATGTACTCTATCTAGCCAGACACTGCTCTGGCTTCTCATGTGTGAGCTACCCTAATGTTTGGTTCATTCCTTTCCTGCCAGTTAGTCCCCCATTACCTGGATCTGGAAATCAGCCAAGACAAAGACAAATGGCCTCTCTATAGTTCAAGTCACTGTTGGGTATCCCATAACAACACGGGCTCTTAAAGTTAGAAGGGAGTGTGAGAGGTTCTGTGGTCCATTCCCTGCCATGGTAGTAGAGGGGAGTTTACAGCCCCCTTTTAATTACCAGAGGAGAGGAATACCCAACAGTGCAGATCTTAAGACTATGAAGCAATTAATTAGTTAAGTGTTGTAGAACACTGGGTGACTGACCTACGGACTGGCTTTTATAGCTAAAAATGATTAGAGGAGAAGAAACATTTAGAATCTCTCCACATTAATAAGATTATTTATTCTGACTTCTGGAAACTTCTTATTCCTTGTCTTTCTAGCTCAACAAAAGCAGTGTCTCAGAAGTGTAAGGGTCTGCACATACATTCTCATGTTCCTCACTGCTTTTCTGGACCCTCCTCACTCACTGCATTCTCTTTCTTCATGTCCTGGGTTGGTTTCTCAACCAGCAGAACATGGAGTATGGTAAACTCCAAGCTAAGTCTCCTGGGATTCCTTCTTCTCTTCTCTATTAGTACTGTCTTTCTTTCTGTCCCAGAAATCTCATCTTGACTCATCTTGATGATGGCTTTAAATACCATCCACATGCCAAAGACTTCAACAATTTTATCTCTAGCCCCGAGCGTCCTCCTCAACTCTAGACTTCTGTATCTAACAGCCTGCTTGACTGTTTTCTCCCTTGGATGTCTTATATATATTACAGACAAATGCTTCCAAATCACAGCATGTGCCTTTCCTGTCCACTCTGCTTTCCCATCCAGCCTTGCTCCTCCGTCATTCTCCTTGTCAGTAAAAGACACTCCTAGTCACCAAATTCCTCACATCACAAACCTTGACTCTTATCTTTCCCTTCACCCACACTGCCAATCCACCAGTAAATTCTGTGACTTTACCTACAACGCGTATTCCAAATCTATCCATTTCACTCTTTAAAAAAATTTTTTTAAGTTTACATTTTTCTTTTTTTCCTTTTTGGAGATAGGGTCTTCCTCTGTTGCTCAGGCTAGAGTGCAGTGGCATGATCACAGCTCACTGCAACCTCAACTTCTCAGGTTGAAGTGATTCTCCCACCTAGGCCTCCCAAGTAGCTGGAACTACAGGCATGTGCCACCATGCCAGGCTAATTTGTTTGTTTTTGTAAAGACAGGGTCTCATTATGTTTGTCTAGGCTGGTCTCAAACTCCTGGACTCAAGCTATCCTCCTGCTTCAGCCTCCCAAAGTGCTGGGATTACAGTTGTGAGCCACCGCACCCAGCTCATTTCTCTTTCTGCAGTTAAAAACTACCATCTTCCCTTGCCTGGAACATACTACAGCTCTCTAACTGGTCTTTTGGCTTTCACTGTTATGTCTCCTGCAAAAACTTCTCCTTGAAGTAGTTGGAGAGTGATTTATTAAAATCAGTGGTTTTCATGGGGGAGTGATTTTGTCCCACAGGGGCCATTTGGCAATATCTGGAAATATTTTTGGTTGACATGGACGTGGCATCTAGTGGGTAGAATCCAGGGATGCTGCTAAATATCCTACAATACATAGGACAGGCCTCACAACAAAGAATTATCCAGATTGAAATGCCAATAGTGCCAAGGCTGAAAGACAACCATTTAAATGGAAATCTGACCATGTCATGCTCCTGTTTAAAATCCTCCAGTGGTTTCTGTTTGCTTTTAAAATCCAAACTTTTTATCCTGGCCTACAAGGTTTCAAAGGATGTGGCCCCACATGCTTCTTGGGTCTCCTCTATGCCTCTCTTTTTCATTCTCACTTTCTCTCCAACAGGCCAAGTTTCTTCCTTAAGACTATCAGTGGCAGCTGTGAGCCTGAAATGCCCATCACCCAGATATTCCCACTATTCAACGTTGAATGTCAAATCCATCTCCTCAGTGAGGCCTTCCCTGACCGCTCAACCTCAATACTCCTCTACACTTTCTTTCACACCACATCATAATTTATTTTTGCATTTGTGACTCTATTTTCTGGTTTACCTATTATTTAGATATTGTTAGCTCCTGTGAGCTGGGAACATTTTCAAACAGTAAATGCTCTATAAATATTTGTTGAATGAATAAACTTCAGTTTTGTACAGTAAAGGTTGATTGGCTTTGTGTGTTTTTAAGTGGCCTAATAAGGAACACCCATATTTGAGAATAATTTTTGCCCCAGGGCCAACATTTATTTAAAACACTTATTGAGCCACTTCCACTGGAAAAGTACCCTCCTCATCTCTAAATATTGGGAATCTTTTTTCTACTGGCTTGCAAGTTCATTTATTTCTTCATTAATTCAATAATCAGGAAATCAGAAACCATGAAAGATATTTTGCTCTTAATAATGACCAAGAAATATCTCCAGTCCTTAAGGAACTCTCAGGCTTGACCTGCCAGCACCATCTCCCAAGAAATCAAATCTGATTATATTATTTCTTGCTTATTATTTGCCCTATCAGCACTGTAGGAGGTTGAATGGTGCTCCTCTCCCCCAAGGCTTGTCCACATCCCGACCTTCAGAACCTGTGAAGGTGACCTAACCTGGAAAAAGGGCCTAAATAATGGTATTATTATTCCAAAATAATAGCATTAATCCATCATGAGGGCACAGCTCTCATGAGCGAATTACCTCTTCAAAGTCCGCTTCTCAACACTGTTGCATTAGGGGTTAAGTTTCCAACACATGAATGTTGGGAGACACATTCAAGGGTCTTTGCAGATGTAATTAAGTTAAACACCTGCAGAAGAAATGGTCTTGCATAATCCAAGTGGGCCCTAAATCCAATGACAAGTGTTTTTACGAGAGACCCACAGAGGAGATAAGTGAATCAAGATAATAGGGCCATGTGAAGATAGAGATAGAGGTGGAGTTATCCAGCCAGGGGCTAAGAGCCCCATTAGTCACCAAAAGCTCAAAGAGGAAAGGAAAGTTTCTTTCCTAGAGACTCTGGAGTGAGTGCAACTCTGCTGGATTTGGGATTTTTGGCTCCCAGATCTGTTAGAACATAAATTTCTGTTGTTTGAAGCCACCAAGCCTGGGATAATTCATTACAGCAGCCATAGGAAATTAACATAAGTACCTACATGATACATGCCTGGTTCTTCAGCTGTCACTCAAGGCTCCTGGCATTGGCCTCTGCCTGCTCTCCTACCCATCCCCAGGTTCTGCAACTACTTCCCACATGCCACAACATTCCCCAGGCCTGCCTCTACTACCCAAGCCATGCTCAAGTCAGAAGGGACTAGTTGCACTCTCCAAAAACTCAATCCTCTCTCATATTTAAGTGGGTATTTTCACCTGCCCTGTTCCTCCAACCTCTTCCCTCTCTAGTTACGCCAGAAAACTCCCACTCCTTTTTTAAGGCCCAACTTAGATTTCCCTGGTTCCTCAACTCTTCCTTAAGGTACTTGTGTAAGCACCTTGCTACCCTTATGGTACCAGTTACTTCCTTATGGAATTTGCATAGCTTGGAATACATACACTTACTGTAACACTAATTTTTATGCTAGTGTATTTTGACGATCAATTTTTCCTAATTTTAATTCAGTATATTTCACGAATACATTCTTATTTAAAAAGAAAATTATAAAGGTAAAGTGCTCCTTTAATCATACCTCCATCCTGCTTTCCTTGTAAATCTCATATAAAATAAATCCTATTATTTTATACGTGTTTTTAAATATAAGTCATACATACATATCTATGTGTGTGTATATATGCATGCACACATACATGACACACTCTCTCTGTAAATGTATACATAGGGTGTGTGTTTTGTTCTGTTTTGTTCTGCTCTGTGCCTTTTCACTCAGTTCTCCTACTAGAAGATGAACATTTAGGCTATTTCCAATTTATCATTATTCCAAGCAATGTGAAAGTGAACTCCTTTTTTTTTTTTGGAAACAATTTCACTCTTGTTGCCCAGGCTGGAGTGCAATGGCACGATCTCGGCTCACCGCAAACTCCGCCTCCCGGGTTCAAGCGATTCTCCTGCTTCAGCCTCCCTAGTAGCTGGGATTACAGGCATGTGCCACCACGCCAGGCGAATTTTGTATTTTTAGTAGAGACTGGGTTTCTCCACGTTGGTCAGACTGGTCTCGAACTCCCAACCTCAGGTGATCCGCCTGCCTCGGCCTCTCAAAGTGCTGGGATTACAGGCGTGAGCCACCACGCCTGGCCATGAAAGTGAACATCTTTGAATCTGCTTGCTTATGCCAATGTGACAGCATTACTTACAATAGATACAAAGAAGTAAAATCTCTGCAATAGGCATTCATTTTAAATTTTAGCAAATACTGCCAAATATTCCTTTGCCATGGGACTAGAATGAAGGTACCCACTTTATAGTTTTTTAATTGACTTATCCACAGAATCTAGCTGCTCCGAGGATCAGCATCTTATTTCTTCTTTTCATTATTGTATTCTCAGTTCCCTTGAATAGTGCCTGGCACATGGTTGGCATTCAGTTAATGTCTGAGAATGGATGACCGTTTCTCTCTTTTGGTAGAATGTGAGCTTCCTCTGGGCAGAATTAATGGCTCACACTTTCTGTATGCCCAATGCCTTACGGTGTCATATATAAAATAAGTGCTCAAAAATATTTATTGACTTAATGAAAACATTTTCAGCACTATAAATGTATACTGTATTTTTGAGTTCTCTGTGATTACCACATAGTTGTTTATTAAAATCAGGATAGGTGAAAGAAATTGCTATGTAATTTAAAAGTGGAAACTATGATCTTGACCTACTCCTCTCTCCCACCATTGACAACAATTATAATTGAGGATTTTCACATATCCTATACAGAAAATGCCACTAGTATTTGAAATATGTAATTTTTTTACATGTAAGTAGAGTTCATAAAGATCATATAACAATGATGTGGCTCAGCTTCCTTACTTGTAATCCCATAACACTGCAAATGGGCAGTCAATTTGACAGTACGGAATGACTACCCAAACGGGTCCAAATCATCTGTTAGAATCTGTAGGTATGAAACACAGGCTAAAGAGGAGCAATGGGTCCTGCAGGCTGACTCCAGGCCAGCACTGGATAACATTAGGCAAATTTCATTTAGATATAATGGACACACCTGGAAATCTACTTGCTTTTAGAAAGGAATAATGAACTCATCTATCAAGGCTAGAACTGTGTGTCAGCAGTTCAGGATGCAAAGCAGAACTTATCATGACCTAGGTTTTCAGTGAAAACACGTACAATTCCTTAGAAGCACATAGCCACCTCTTTCATTGGTGCACAGATATATTAGTGGTCTTTAACGAAAGTATGTGAGTGTGCACAAATAATATATTACAGTAAACATCTTTGAACTTGCCTGCTTGTGTATAAATGCAGTATATGGAATACACATCTTAATGACATATATGAATGAGAAATACTAAGTTTTTCTCAAAGTAGGTGATATAGCTATTCATTACCAACTCCATTGCCTATTGTACTATTTAGAGAATTCTTCCATTTTTCTAAAATTCAAGAGAAAACATATCAATTGCCTAGTCTAGAAATTCCCAGACCTTCATATTACTTGCAGTAATTAAAACATCTAACCAATAAACAAATTTGGAGTTTGCTATGACTTGCCAACTTTTCATTTTGCCAAGAAAGGACATTAAAAAGGAAAAACAACTATTATTTACCGCCATTATCATTTCATAAAAGGAAAGATTTTCAAGCCCCTACCCCCTAAAAAAAGTCAGAAAGAATATTCTTAGAATAAAGGAAAGTCTTTTAGCTTGAAATTTTTGTTTGTAAAAAACTTAGGCTTAAAAAATATTTTCTTACATATTCTCATTTCACAGTAGAGCACCAAAAACTTAATTGCCTGTCTGCCCCAGTGCATGAAACAGTATTGTGGAATCATCTTTCCAGCCTGTCTACCCCAATACTCCCTTGATTCTTCTGAAATTCTCCTATGAAACTGAATAGCCGTATTTTTTTTTTTTTTTTTTTTTTTGGTGTCGGTCTCACTTTGTCACCCAGGCTGGAGTGCAGTGGTGCGATCTTCTGGGTTCAAGCAATCTTCCTGCCCCAGCCCCCCATGTAGCTGAGACTGCAGGTGCACACCCCCATATGCGGCTAATTTTGGTATTTTTTTTTAATAGAGATGGGTTTTTAGCATGTTGCTTAGGCTGGTCTCAAACTCCTCAGCTTAAGCAATCTGCCAACCTCAGCCTCCCAAAGTAATGGGATTAAAGGTATGAGCCACCAAGCCTGGCCGAATAGCCACATTTCAGCTGAGACAGGGGACTGATACAATCCCGCCAGCATTTATTGGGGCCCTGCTATGTGCTTGGACCCTAAAGTAGATGCTTTGCCAAAGCATATAAAAGCAGACATACAATCTTTTAAGTTAAGGTATGTCCACTCCTGTGTTCCCCTTTTGCCATTTCACGGAAGGAGTTCCTGACAAGAACAAGAACATGGGAAGAAAATTCTCCTGTCAAAGAGTGACTGATGCCATTATGCTGGGTGCCAGAGGAGACTGCTCAAATGCTACCATAGCCTGGAATTGTCTGCCAAAATGACGCTCTGTGCCAACATTGAAAACCCAATCTTTCAAGTAAACATTGATAAGCATATCTGTCTTCTGCTTTTCCTGGTATTATTCCAACCTGAGGAAATACTGGAGAGAATCTTTTTAGATCTCTAGTTTCACACGTTTAGATTGACAAGAAAGAAATGATGGAATATGAACTCTTGGCTGCCAATAAGGAGGGTATGACACAGGCTGCCTGTTTAAGGGTCATCCTTTCCTCTCCCTTCTTCAATCCAAATTTCTTTATGACATTCTGCCTGTTGCTACAGTCCTGAGGATTCTGTTACAAGAAAAAAAAATGGTTAAATTTGGTCCTAACAATATGTTCACCACTCTGCAACTAATCTCTTTACCTCATGAGGTAAAATGAGGCCCATGAACAATTCCAAATGCAAGGATAATATTTAGGAAATGCTGTCACTGGAGACCCCCCAGAGAATGCATTCACTCTGTGCCACAGAGAGTTCACGTGTGCTCACAGAGACCCAGAACATGTAGGCAATAACATAACTCAATATAGATCGATAAGAACAAGTCCCCCTCACAAACGTAGGCTTTTTGAAAACACTGGTTGACTGGTATTTAGGAACCATGAGCTAAAAATATTTTGATGGTGCCCATACGTTATTTCCTTTATGTTGAGTTGTCCAACTCTCATTTTCAAAGTTCTGGTTTCATCAGTTTTCTAGGAATCTTTGTGCTATCTACACACATACTCTAAAATCCTTTAAAACAGAGGTTGCTTCTATTAACCTGATCATTTATTTCACATAATTGGCACTTCATTGCAACTGTTGTGCAGATATTGTTTCCTGTGTTTTTCTACCTATTATTTTACTAACAAAATAGTAATCCTGAGGGGTAGAAGGCAAAGCATCATATTCTAGTAGGAGGAACGTGGGACTGGGAGATAATCAGTTGTAGGTTCAAATCTTTTCTCTACTACTTGTTAGCCTTGCGAGCACAGTAAGTTTCTCAGTCTCTTTGAGCAACACTTTCCCATTTGTAATACAGAAATAACAACATCAGTATTACAAGGCTGTAACAAGTACTGAAGAAAATGGATGTGAAGCCTAAGCACAGTCCATAATACATAAAGGCCTTGAATGAATGGCAAGTCTAGTTGTGTCTCATCCCTATAGGGAAAAAGTCAGTAGGAAGAAATGTGTTCTGCACTCCCCATAATGATGCTCATATTTGTAAAAGTGTGATGTTTTAAAAAAATGGCTACACAATTGACAGACTTCCTATAGCGAGCTGGGAGGTCCCTGTTTCCTCTCCATGAACAGAGGCACAGTTGTGACTACCGTGGTATGGCAGAAATGTTGCCATGCGATTGCTGACATTAGGTCACAAAAACCTTGGCTGTTTCTACCTTGTTCACTGAAATGGTTGTACTGGAGCTGCCCCCGTAACAATTTAGATTACCGTGAGGCCTCTCTGGTTCTGAGGAAACCAAAACCACATTGAGAGTAAGGCTCTTAGTCCACAATCTCAACCTTTGAATGATCCTAGCCCAGATAACAGACACGAAAAAGAACAATCCTTCAGGTGATTTCAATATCTGGCCTTCACGCCACTCTTGGACTTTGCACATTTTTTTGCTGAGACCCTAGATATTGTGGAGCAGAGATAAACCATTTCTGCTGTGCCCTGCTCAAATTCCTAACTCAGAGACTCTGTGAGCCGAATAAAATTGTTGTTTTATGCCCCTCAGTTCTGGGTGGTTTGTTACACAACAATTGTAACTGGAACATAGAACCATATTTTTAATTTGTGAGGAAGAGTAGAAAGCATGGATGAGACAGGCATGGTGGCTCATGCCTGTAATCCCAGCACTTTGAGAGGCCGAGGCAGGAGGATCACTTTAGCCCAGGAATTTCAGTCCAATCTGGGCAACATGGTGAAACCCCACCTCCACAAAAAATTAGCTGGGCATGGTGGCATGCACCTGGAGTCCTGGCTAGAATCCCTTGAGCCTCCAGCCAAAAAAAAACAAAAAGAAAGAAAACATGGATGGCTTATATACCTTTTGTATGGTACACAGGACATTCTGGATAGGGAGCTAGATGGCCAGAATGGTCTCATTTTCTGTACTGCCACATTTCAGAGAATTTTTAGGGCCTTTGAGTGATGGGAAATTTCTAGATATCCCCCAAATATCAAAACAAAGCACCAATTGAAAACTTAGATGTCAGTGAATCAAATGATATTAATAGTAATCAGATTCTAGCATAATGATACAACTGAGATATGTCAGAAGTGTAATGGAAGTTAATAAACTAAGATGCATTTTAATTGTCAAAAATGAAGTACCTAACGATATCTTTCATAATAAGACACAGCTTGTACAAATCTTTCAGAAATTTTATCCATTTCACATGTTTAAAAGGCAAAGGAAGACAGAAATAAATTGTGCAAAGTTATACATTGAATTGGTGGTGAATAAAAGACAAAATTACTGGATATGGTTCCTCATGTTTTCTATTGCCTTGCATGTTAAACAGAAACAACCTTCACTGTGGCATTCAAGGCCCTCTCCGATACAGCCCAAACACGTCTTCCATTGCTGTCTTACTTCATCACACACTCAAGCCAAATGGTTCCTGCTGAATCTCTAACCCATGCTGTACATTCCAGCCTCTGAATCTTTGTCTATATTGTTCCTTCTACCTAGGACATAGGTTCTTAATCTTGGGTCCTTGGATGATGAGTCTTGGGGTGTGAATGAGCGTCCTGAGTGTGAAGCCCACATTTTGTGTAAATTTGCAGACGTGCACTGTTCTGGGAAGGAGGTACATAGGATTCAACAGACTTTCATAGGGAGCTGTGAGCCATTGTTATTTAAAAATTGCTTACCACCTCCATTTTTTTTGGAGTAACCCCAATTCCCTCATGAGTCCACTTGCTTACTTATTCACAAATATTTATTGAGTACTTGCTCTGTGCCAAACACTGTTCCAGGCACTTGGGATTTAGCAGTGGACAAAACAAGCAAGGATCCTGCCCTTTTGGAATTCAGATTCCAACAGAAGAATTTGGATAATAAATCACAAAATAAAACAAAAAAAGAATAGATAAATTATATAGTATGCTAAAAGATAAGAAGTGCTATATAAGAAAAAAGAAACTATAAGGAGAATCAGAAATGCTAGAAGAGGGCATTGAAATTTTAAAAAGAATGGTCAGGATAGAACCTACTAAGAAGATGTTTGAGCAATGAGTGGAAGGAAGTTAAGGAAAGATCTATATGGATATCTGAGAGAAGAAAATTTGAGCCAGTGCCAGGGACCCGAGATGGGAATCTACTGTCATGTAAGAGGAACAGCAAGGCGGCCAATGTGGCTGGAGCCAAGTCAGAGAAAGAGATGTTAGTAGGGATGAGGCTGTGGGGTGCCGCAGATCATGTAGGACTTTGAGAGGAATGGGGGGCCACAGGGAGACTGGGAAATACAAGTGATGTCAACCGATCTGTGTTGTGCTGCAAAAAAGTTATAAGGCATGGAAAGGGTGGAGGCAAGGAAACGGTCTAGTAGGCTACTTCAATAATCTAGTTGAGAAGCAATGGTGGCTTGGACCAGGATGATAGTAGTGGAGAAGTCATTAGATTATAGACACATACTGAAGGTGGAGTCAACAGAATTTCCTCTTAGGTCAGATGTGGTATAAGAAAGAAAGAAAGGAGACAAGAATGATGTCAAGTGGCCTAAGCAACTGGAAAGATGAAGTTGCCATCAACCCAGATGGTGAAAGTTGTAGGAAAGAAGGTTTTCAGGAGCAAGGCTGGAATTGAGTTCTGGACATGCTACGTTAGATATCTAAGTGGAGATACCTAGCTGGCAGCTGGATGTATGAGTTGAGCTCCAGATAATGTTTACCTGGAGGTAAACATTTGGGAGCCATCAATTATAGATATTATGGAGGGCCATCAGACTAGCCCCACAGCCTACATTCCTTCTCTAACCTCTTATAACACTTTGCTTATACTTCCCTAGTGAAAATTTTTACATTTTTCTTTGTACTATAGTTTTCTGTATACTTCTCTCATCATCTTTCCTGGACAATAATGTCCTTAAATTATGTCCTATCCAATTTTGCACTCTTCATTTTGCCTACAAAAAATATGGGTTAGGTTGAATCAAAACTTGTTTTTTTAAGCTCCTATCCACTCAACTTTCATATTTCAATTGCCAGGACCTGTAAATCGATTGAAAGTAATAACTTTTTTTCTTACTCATCAACATTTGCCATAAAATGTAAGCTCTGTTCCTGGGCAAGATGGCTGAATAGGAACAGCTCTGGTCTGCAGCTCCCAGAAAGGCCAACACAGAAGGCTGGTGATCTGTGCATTTCCAACTGAGGTACCTGGTTTATCTCACTGGGACTGGTTAGACAGTGGGTGTAGCCCATGAAGGGTGAGCCAAAGCAGGGTGGGGCATTGTTTCACCCAGGAAGCACAAGGAGGCAGGGAACTCCCTCCCCTAACCAAGGGAAGCCATGAGAGACTGTGCCTTGAGGAATGGTGCACTCCTGCCCAGATACTATGCTTTTCTCATGGTCTTTGCAACCCACAGACCAGGAGATTCCCTCAGGTGCCTACCCCACAAGGGCCCTGGGTTTCAAGCACAAAAGTGGGCAGCTTTTGGGCAGACACTGAGCTGGCTGCAGGAGTATTTTCCATACCCCTGTGGCACCTGGAACGCCAGCGAGACAGAACCCCTGGAAAGGGGGCTGAAGCCAGGGAGCCAAGTGGTCTTGCTCATCGGAGCCCAGCAAGCTAAAATCCACTGGAATGAAAGTACTGCAGCCAGCACAGCAGTCTGAAGTTGACCTTGGACTTTTGAGCTTGGTCGGGGTAGGGGCGTCCACCATTACTGAGGATTTAGTAGGCAGTTTTTCCTTCACAGTGTAAACAAAGCTGTCAGGAAGTTCGACCTGGGCAGAGCCGACTGCAGCTTGGTAAAGCCTCTGTAGCCAGACTGCCTCTCTAGATTCCTCCACTCTGGGCAGGGCATTACTGAAAGAAAGGCAGCAGCCCCAGTCAGGGGCTTATAGATAAAACTCCCATCTCTCTATCTCCCTGGAACAGAGCACCAAGAGGAAGGGGCGGCTGTGGGGGCAGCTTCAGCAGACTTAAACATTCCTGCCTGCCAGCTCTAAAGAGAGCAGTGGATCTCCCAGCATAGCATTCAAGCTCTGCTAAGGGACAGACTGCCTCCTCAAGTGGGGCCCTGAACGCTGTGACTCCTGAAAGGGAGACACCTCCCAGCAGGGGTTGACAGACACCTCAAATAGGACAACTCTGGCTGGCATATGGCAGGTGCCCCTCTGGGATGAGGCTTCCAGAGGAAGGAGCAAGCAGCAATATTTGCTGTTCTGCAGCCTCCACTGGTAATACTCATGCAAACAGGGTCTGGAATGCACCCCAGCAAACTCCAGCAGACCTGCAGAAGCAGGGCCCGACTGGTAGAAAGAAAACTAACAAACAGAAAGCAATAGCATCAACACCAACAAAAAGGATGACCACGCAAAAACTCCATCTGAAGGTCACCAACAGCAAAGAACAAAGGTAGATAAATCCATGAAGATGACGAAAACCAGCACAAAAATGCTGAAAATTTCAGAAACCAGAATGCCTCTTCTCCTCCAAAGGCTCACAACTCCTCGGCAGCAAGGGAAAAAAACTGGATGGAGAATGAGTTTGATGAATTGACAGAAGTAGGCTTCAGAAAGTGGGTAATAACAAACTCCTCCGAGTTACAGGAGCATGTTCTAATCCAATGCAAGGAAGCTAAGAACTTTGATAAAAGGTTAGAGGAATTGCTAACTAGAATAACCAGTTTAGAGAAAAACATAAAGACCTGATGGAGCTGAAAAACACAGCACAAGAACTTTGTGAAGCATACGCAAGTATCAATAGCTGAATTGATAAATCAGAAGAAAGTATATCAGAGACTGAGGATCAATTTAATGAAATAAAGCATAAAGACAAGATTAGAGAAAAAAGAATGAAAAGGAAGGAACAAAGTCTCCAAGAAATATGGGACCATGTGAAAAGACCAAACCTACGTTTGATTGGTGTACCTGAAAGTGACGGGGAGAATGGAATCAAATTGGAAAACACACTTCAGGATATTAACCAGCAGAACTTCCCCAACCCACAAGGCAGGCCAACATTCAAATTCAGGATATACAGAGAACACCACTAAGACACTCCTTGAGAAGAGCAACCCCAAGACACATCATCATCAGATTCACCAAGGTTGAAATGAAGGAAAAAATGTTAAGGGCAGCCAGAGAGAAAGGTCAGGTTACCCACAAAGGGAAGCCCAACAGACTAACAGTGGATATCTCTTCAGAAACCCTACAAGCCAGAAGAGAGTGGGGGCCAATATTCAATCTTCTTAAAAAAAGAATTTTCAACCTAGAATTTCATATCCAGCCAAACTAAACTTTATAAGTGAAGGAGAAATAAAATCCTTTACAGTCAAGCAAATGCTGAGGGATTTTGTCACCACCAGGCCTGCTTTACAAGAGTTCCTGAAGGAAGCAGTAAATATGAAAAGGAAAAACCGGTACCAGCCACTGCAAAAACAAACCAAAATGTAAAGACCATTGACACTATTAAGAAACCACATCAAGTAATGGGCAAAATAACCAGCTAGCATCATAATTACAGGATCAAATTCAGACATAACAATATTAACCGTAAATGTAAATTGGCTAAATGCCCCAATTAAAAGACACAGACTGGCAAATTGGATAAAAAGTCAAGACCCATCAGTGTGCTGTATTCAGGAGACCCATCTCACGTGCAGAGACACATATAGGCTCAAAATAAAGGGATGGAAGAAGATTTACCAAGCAAATGGAAAGCAAAAAAAGCAAATGTTGCAATCCTGGTCTCTGATAAAACAGACTTTAAACCAACAAAGATCAAAAGAGACAAAGAAGGCCATCACATAATGGTAAAGGGATCAACACAACAAGAAGAGCTAACTCTCCTAAATATATATGCACCCAATACAGGAGCACCCAGACTCATAAAACAAGTTCTTAGAGACCTGCAAAGAGACTTAGACTCCCACACAATAATATTGGGAAATTTTAACACCCCACTGTCTATATTAGACAGATCAATGAGACAGAAAATTAACAAGGATATTTGGGACTTGAACACAGCTCTGGAGCTAGCAAACCTAGTAGACGTCTATGTAACTCTCCACCTCAAATCAACAGAATATACATTCTTCTCAGCACCACATAGCACTTATTCTAAAATCGACCACATAATTGGAAGTAAAACATTGCTCAGCAAATGCAAAAGAACAGAAATCATAACAGTCTCTCAGACCATAGTACAATCACATTAGAATTCAGCATTAAGAAACTCACTCAAAACCACACAACAACATGGAAACTGAACAACCTGCTCCTGAATGACTACTGGGTAAATAACAAAATTGAGGCAGAAATAAATAAGTTCTTTGAAACCAGTGAGAACAATGACACAACATACCAGAATCTCTGAGACACCGTTAAAGTAGTGTTTAGAGGGAAATTTATAGCACTAAATGCCCACAGGAGAAAGCGGGGAAGATCTAAAATCAACACTCTAACATCACAATTAAAAGAACTAGAGAACCAAGAGTAAACAAATTCAAAAGCTAGCAGAAGACAAGAAATAACTAAAGTCAGAGCAGAACTGAAAGAGACAGAGACTTGAAAAACCCTTCAAAAAATCAATGAATCCAGGAGGTGGTTTTCTGAAAAAATTAATGAACTAGATAGACCACTAACCAGACTAATAAAAAGAGAATAATCAAATAGACACAATAAAAAATGATAAAGGGGAGATCACCACTGAACCCACAGAAATACAAACTACCATCAGTGAATACTATAAACACCTCTACTCAAATAAGCTAGAAAATCTAGAAGAAATGGATAAATTCTTACACACATACACCCTCCAAAGACTAAACCAGGAAGACATCGAATCCCTGAATAGACCAAAAACAAGTTCTGAAATTGAGGCAGTAATTGATATCCTACCAATCAAAAAAAGCCCAGAACCAGATGGATTCACATCTAAATTCTACCAGAGGTACAAAGAGGAGGTGGTACCATTCCTTCTGAAACTATTCCAAACAATAGAAAAAGAGCGACTCCTCTCTAACTCATTTTATGAGACCAGCATCATCCTCATACCAAAACCTGGCAGAGATAAAAAAAAGAAAATGTCAGGCCAATATCCCTGATGAATATCAGTGTGAAAATCCTCAATAAAATACTGGCAAACTGAATCCAGCAGCACATTAAAAAGCTTATTCACCATGATCAAGTCAGCTTCATCCCTGGGATGCAAGGCTGGTTCAACCTACGCAAATCAATGAATGTAATTCATCACATAAACAGAACCAATGATGAAAACCCATGATTATCTCATTAGATGCAGGAAAAGCCTTCAATAAAATTCAACACCGCTTCATGCTAATAACATTCAATAAACTAGGTATTGATGGAACATATCTCAAAATAATAAGAGCTATTAATGAGAACGCACAGCCAATATCATACTGAATGGGCAAACTTGGAAGGATTCCCTTTGTAAACCAGCACAAGACAAGAATGTCCTCTCTCACCACTCCTATTCAACATAGTATTGGAAGTTCTGGCCAGGGCAATCAGGCAAGAGAAAGAAATAAAGCGTTTTCAAATAGGAAGAGAGGATGTCAAATTGTCTCTGTTTGCAGATGACATGATTGTATATTTAGAAAACCCCATTGTCTCAGCCCAAAATCTCCTTAAGCTGATAAGTAACTTCAGCAAAGTCTCAGGATACAAAATCAATGTGCAAAAATCACTAGTACTCCTATACACCAATAATAGACAAACGGAGAGCCAAATCATGAGTAAAGTCTCATTCACAATTGCTACAAAGAGAATAAAATACCTAGAAACACAACTGACATGGGATGTGAAGGACCTCTTCAAGGAGAACTACAAACCACTGCTCAAGGAAATAAGAGAGGACACAAACAAATGGAAAAACATTCCATGCTCATGGATAGGAAGAATCAATATCGTGAAAATGGCCATACTGCCCAAAGTAATTGATAGATTCAATGTTATTCCCATCAAGCTACTATTGACTTTCTTCACATAATTAGAAAAAACTACTTTAAATGTCATATGGAACCAAAAAGAGTCCATATGGCCAAGACAATCCTAAGCAAAAATAAGAAAGCTGGATGAATCATGCTACCTGACTTCAAACTATACTACAAGGCTACAGCAACTGAAACAGCATGGTACTGGTACCAAAACTGATATATAGACCAATGGAAAAGAACAGAGGCCTCAGAAATAACACCACATATCTACAACCATCTGGTCTTTGACAAATCTGACAAAAACAAGAAATGGGGAAAGGATTCCCTATTTAATAAGCAGTGTTGGGAAAACTGGCTAGTCATATGCAGAAAACTGGAACTGGACCCCTTCCTTACACCTTATACAAAGATTAACTAAAGATGGATTAAAGATTTAAATGTAAGACCTAAAACCATAAAAACCCTAGAAGAAAACCTAGGCAATACCATTCAGGACATAGGCATGGGCAAACACTTCATGACGAAAACACCAAAAGCAACAGCAACAAAAGCCAAAATTGACAAATGAGATCTAATTAAACTGAAGAGCTTCTGCACAGCAAAAGAAACTATCATCAGAGTGAACACGCAACCTACAGAATGGGAGAAAAGTTTTGTAGTCTATCCATCTGACAAAGGGCTAATATCCAGAATCTACAAAGAACTTAAACAAATTTACAAGAAAAAAACAACCCCAACAAAAAGTGGGGGAAGGATATGAGCAGGTACTTTTGAAAAGAAGACATTTATGCAGCCAACAAATATATGAAAGAAAGCTCATCATCACTGGTCATTAGAGAAATGCAAATCAAAACCACAATGAGATACCATCTCATGCTAGTTAGAATGGTGATCATTAAAAAGTCAGGAAATAACATGCTGGAGAGGATATGGAGAAACAGGAATGGTTTTACACTGTTGGTGGGAGTATAAATTAGTTCAACCATTGTGGACGACAGTGTGGCGAGTCCTCAAGGATCTAGAACTAGAAATACCATTTGACCCAGCAATCTCATTAGTAGGTGTATATCCAAAGGATTATAAAACATTCTGCTACAAAGACACATGCAGCCGTATGTTTATTGCAGCACTATTCACAATAGCAAAGACTTGGAACCAACCCAAATGCCCATCAATGTTAGACTGGATAAAGAAAATGTGGCACATATACACCATGGAATACTATGCAGCCATAAAAAGAATGAGTTCATGTTCTTTGCAGGGACATGGATGAAGCTGGAAACCATTATTCTCAGCAAACTAACACAGGAACAGAAAACCAAACACTGCATGTTCTCACTCATAATTAGGAGTTGAACAATGAGAACATATGGGCACAGGGAGGGAAACATCATACTTCAGGGCCTGTCGGGGGATGGGGGTCAAGGAGAGTGACAGCATTAGGAGAAATACCTAATGTAGATGATGGGTTTATGGGTGCAGCAAACCACCATGGCACATGTATACCTGTGTAACAAACCTGCACATTCTGCACGTGTATCCCAGAACTTAAAGTATAATAAAAAAAAAGAAAAAAAAATCTTAGCTCTGTTTTTGTTTTTTCTTTCATGTAAATTATTAAAGATTATCAAAGATCATGAAATTGTCAAGCAGGATTTCCCTTTAGAAATAGACTATTATAAAAAATAGACTTTTATCAAAACACTAAGAATATTTAATGTAAATAAAACTTAGAAAAAACGTCAAAAGGCAACGTTTAAATCTTTTTTTCCCTCCTATAGTTAAAATTAGCTTTTGTACTCTGCTTTCACTTAGCTGAACACTTCAGCTTTGGTGGAGCTCAAGTTTCTTATCCAGAAGAGGAAGAAACTAGGTTAGAAGATTCTAAAATTCCATAAATACTTCTCTTTGAAAAATTCAGAATGGCTCTGTGAAATCACTAAAATTGCTAGAGATATAGCACTTACTCTCCTTAAAGCTAAGTGTAATCAGAATGCCAGCAAGAAATAGATCTTGTAGTCAGCGATCTTTACTACATCTCCTTTCTATTAACTTGCAAATAGAGAACTTTTAAAAATAAAAGAATATTTCTAAAAATGATGTGAGCATTTTCTTTGTAATAAAAAAGTTATTTTCCAAGTTCCTGCTTAACATTTTTTTCTAATTAGTGACAGCTAAGTTCATTATAGACGCATCCCATAAAAAAAATAAGAGACTTACTCACAAAGCAAATAAAATTATTCTCTATGTTCTGGCCCAAGTATGTATCATGAGACTTAGGATACAATTTACATGCCTAAACTGGATCTTGTGATTCTTACATTAAAACTATTTTAGCTAATTATGAGGTTTGGAAAATGCTGTGGTCACGATGTCTTGCTTTCGTTTTGCTTTCAGTCTGATAACAGATCATTATATTTAATCATGAACATCCTGATGACTTACAAGCAGCTCTTCTCAAAACTGATTTGCAAGTGCCATCTATAGAATAATGACAATTTTTTTTTTTTTTTAAAAAAAGGTTAGATCAGGCTCAATGGTTAGTAGTGGAGGTCAAACAAAGCTGGAGAAGTGACAAACAAACAAACAAACTCCAGCCAAAGAAACTCCTGTCAAGAAGAGGCTAAGTGGCTTTGACTGAAGTGCCTCGCTGTGTGACAAAGGGGTTAAAATACAAGGATTTCATCAGATTATCTCAGATCTTAAAGTCCTTGGAGAGTGGGAGGTCAGCCAAGGAAAACCTTGCCCTCAGAAGAGATGGATGGAAAAGAATTTTTAAATCCCCTCAAACAAAAAACACGCCCAAACCTAACCACAACAACCAGCCCGATGGTGGCAATCAGGCTTCTCATGCTTGATTCTGACAGGATGTCCCCACATGAATCTCCACTGTTACCCTCGGTAATCAGATTTATTTAAAAACACACATGTAGCACTTTGAACACACCAGGTAGTATTCTAAGCTCTTTACAAATATTATTTAATTTTCCTGTACATCCTATGAGGTAAGGGGTAATAGTATCTTTATTCTCTGGATGATGACTGTAGACCCAGCAAGGTGCTATAACTTGTCCAAAGTTGCACAGCTTATGAAGTGGAAGAGCTGGGATTCAAACCTAGATAGTCTGAATGCAGAGTGTGTGCTCATGGTTTCATGGTTTCTGTGTTATGCTATGCTGGATGGAAAAGGAAAAGAAAGAAAAAAAGACTTTGCAAACAAATGTATGTGGTTCAAAATTCCTACTTTTCCCAGTTCATGAAACTCAATAACCCCAGGGAGGACCCTTCAACAATTGAATAGCAGCAAAGCACAGGCTGCTTTTTAGCTATGATTGCTCAGTGTATCCAACCCTGTCTCCAATACATCAAACCCAACAAAAGCAAGATGAAATATTGAGGCATTTAACTCAGAATATGTAAGTGGGGTGCACAGTTTGGTTTACGTTGAGTGCCTAAAAGATGGGCATTGAGGGGAGCTGAGTAAGTTCAGCTTCCAGTTCTACAGTGTATGAGGAAGAATAACAACTCAGTTTGCTTGTACCATGGGAAGGTTTTCCATGGCTTATGATAGTTCTTTTTCTCCTTTATCCAAAATAACATGAAATAAAATAAATGAGTAGCGTGCACTTCTGGGTCCAAGAGGATGTTGATATAAGTTTTAGAAATGAGAAGAACAGACCACCCCCAAGAGGAAATTCCAGACAGGAAAAACATACCATCAGGGTACACACAATCATAACCTGATTTAGCATCCTATAAAACCACAGTCTCCTCAAGGATTTTCCTGATTACTGTCTTCAGAAGCATGAAAAAGTTACAGGGGATTTTTCTGATTATTGAATGCAAAAGCATGAGAAAGTTCTATGAGTCACATTATAGACTTGGCTAACTTGAAGTTTACCGCCACCAGTTTGGAGGGTTACATTTTTGTAACTGCTACATGACAGTTCTGGGAAAGGAAACTATGTTAGTCTTAAGAAATCACATTCTCTAAGTGGACCAGAATCTTTCAATCAATATCCTTAACTATTTTTGGTGGGGGTGGGGGGTTTGGGTTGGAAAGGAATGGGGAGAGGGTCTTGAATTCCACAAAAACTATGAATGTACTCCCCCAGAAAAATGCATGAACATATATTCATAATATACTGCACTTTATATTATGAGATTTGCAAACCTCTTCTTCTCTCTCCTTAGAAAGCATTTTATATATTCAGGCCCTAAAAGAAATCCATAGACAGCTTAAGATGATAGTATAGAACCACTTGAAGTCTGGGCTTATTGTCACAACTGGGTCAAAGACCACTGGGCCTATTTTTAGGAACTGTCTGGCCTCACCATAATTATGTGGCCAAAGAAAAAAAATTAGGGTTAAGAAGTGTGGAAGTATCTGTCAATCATGGCCAACTTCAACGTTAAGAGTTATCAGAATTTTGGTTTTAATTACTTTATTTCTTCACAACATTACTGAATCTATTTTGGGGTAAGACAAAAAAAAATCTCAGCAGCAGTTTTCCCACAAAAGATATCAATCTTATGGTTAATTTTAACGAGTTAAGAGAAAAAATTACCAGTGAAAACTAACTGGAATCAGACAAGACAGGAAAAAAATAAAAACTTCACAGGAATCTGTATTGATAGTACCAAGCACAGAAAACAAATCTAAATGGTCCAGTGGAATGTTTGTCATTGATTCACTCATTCGTGATTATGAATTAACTTAAGCAAGTTTCCACTGAGACCCTACTATGTGGCAGACTCTATAGTATGGTGATATAAAATTAATTCAGCAGGTTCTGTCCAGGAGTGCCACTACAGTACTGTGAGAGTTCAGAGCTGGGTTTCTTGCCTCCTGCCATCAACTTAATCACCGCATGCCATTGAAAGAGGTGATGAGACAACCAAAAGCCAAACTATGGGAACTCTCTTATCATGGGTCTAAACTTTAAAGTAAAGGCAGCTGTGTGTTGATGATGAAAACATCTCCAAAAGCCAGTAGAAACTTCACTTGATTTCTGTATTCTAAGTGCCTCACGTATTACTTGGCATATAAGAAGTGCACAGTTAGTGTTTGCTCAGAAGATGACTTCTCACTTGGCTTTTCAATGACTTTATAATACGCAAGATAGTCATGATCATTTATATTACACAGATGAGAAAAGCCGAGTCTTCTGAGAAGTTAAGTAAATGTCCAAGGATAGTCCAGTTCATACGCTGCAGAGTCACATCTGGAATTCAAGTCTTTGCAGCTCTCAGTTCAGTGTTCTTCCCACTATACACACAGCTCAAGAAGGAAGTGGAAAGTAATGAGTGATGTTATGTATTCCTGAAATGGATACGGTAAATAATGGAAGAGAAGGTTTGCAAATTTGAATTGAGCTCTGTTCAGAACTTCCTAATAATTTTGTCTTGCTGACATGATATAGGTCCATTTTGAGAAAAATGAGCAATAAGCTAATTAGTTAACCAAATTGCAAACAGAAAGTGAGGAAGAAAAAGACAAGAAAAACATTAAGTTTCTTACAAACTGGGGCAGGTTAATACTAAAACAATCGAAGGAGCAATGCTAAAAACAGACTTGCTTGACAAAGAGGAGGCAAGAAGATAAATAACAAATGGTTTTAAACTTGCTTCTGGTAGACTTCCATTATCAGAGGCCTCAAGGCTGTTGCCAAACCCAAGAGAATCTGAGATTGGTGTCTGGCCATACCACCCTGAACGTGCCCCATCTCATCTGATCTTGGAAGCTAAGCAGGGTTGGGCCTGGTTAGTACTTGGACAAGAGAGAATCTGAGATTGTTTTCTTTTCCTAGTTTTGGAGAGCCAGGGGACAAGTTCGTAACAGAAAAGATGGGGATTCAGGTGAAGACAGAGAGAAAGGAAGCTGGGGTGATGAAAAAGGAAACTGGGTTCACAGTCTTTCATTTAGGTCGCAACATACCCGTGGCCTCGCTTTGGTTCACTTTCAAAGTTCAACTGGGCCACTTCAATGCAGAACTCCAGATTCACTAACTCACAGCTGGTTTTTGGAAAGTGCCTTGGAGCAGTGTTTGCATTCAGGGTGCAAACTCACAGGACATTGTTGGTTTCTTATTTGGACTTAAAACACATTTGATATTCTAGCATCTCTAGGCCTAGGATCTAAAATGGCTCAGAAAACTCTGACAGCTATAGCATCTTTGAAGAACGTGGTTAAGGTTACCATAATCAGAAACACTCACATTCGTGCTCTTAGAGAACACTCTTAGCCAGATGGCCTCCTTGTGCAGCCAGACCGGGCTGAGGCTGCTGTGAGTAGAGTAGCCATACTTCAGTGACACAAGCATGAATAGGGGTGAGGAGGGGGATGGAACAAGGGAAAACAAAAAGACATGGAGGAAAATAACCAGAACACAATCCAACAGAACCATTTAAAATGCTTTTTCAAAGCAATTTTTTTAACCTCTTTTGAAAACACACAAGTGTCTTCGGGGCTAGTAAAATGGTTGGAAACCACAGCACTGAGGGCCACTTTGCACAGAGCCAGAATAAATGGGTTTCAGAAAAAGATAAATATAAATGATAAGAAATAGACTGGGCATTCAAAGGCGAGGTCCCACAAGTGACAGATCTAGACTGATCCGTAATCAAATGAGATGCAAGCACATAATATTCATTAAGAAAATCTGATTTTTCTGTGATCAATAAACAATCAAAAGAGTGCATGGACAGGAGGATGAGCACAAACGAGGATTCTAACAAATTATACCGAGTTTTCAAAGGGATGCTATAGAAAAAAAGAAAAAATACATAGATTAGTAGAAAGCAAACCAGAGACGAAAAGAAAAGAAAGAAAGAAAAAGAAAGAAAGAAAGCCAGCCAGCCTGCCTGCTCCTCTCTATCAAGTGAAAGAGAGAATATAATGAACAACTATCTGGTTAAGCCTCTTTTTAGGAATGAATAGCTAATGCTCACTAACCAGTCTTAGCAAGGATGAGGATATCCAAGTTTTTATTGGAAATAATATAGCATTGCACCAGATGCTTATTCCTTAAAACTAAGGCATTAGATAAAGCCAGGTTCATGTTTCTCCCACCTCTGTGTTTGGAAACGGGAGCACAAAGCCTAATTGGCCAAATAAAGGAACTGGAGGCTCTACAGAAAAACCCTCTAACCCCATGATTGATGTCCATTGACACCTCCAAACAATGACACCATGGGAACTGGCAGAGGGTACCCCCCATATGCAACAAGGGGACATGCAGCCCAGGCTCTACAGAGAGAGACAAACCTCAGCCATAGCCCCTGCATCATAGCAGCTTATTTTGAAGTTGTCATGTCTGCATATTCTCATATGCAGATTCTCACTTGTGAAATTTATATAATCATTCATTCAGTAAATATTTATGCAGAGCTTTCTATGTGCCAGGCACTGTTGGTGCTGGGCATCCAGCAGAGAGCAAAAGAGACTGAGTGTCTTCCCCTGGGAGTTTTACATTTGACTGGAGGGAAACACACAATAACCAAGTAAACAACTACTTAATAAAGCATTAGGCAGTGGTGAGTGCTATGAAGAAAAAAGGAGGCAGGATAAGGGGAGATAAAGTGACTAGAAGAGTGTTTGGGCAGAAAGTTAACAGAGATGCCTGTTCAGCAGACACAAGTCCTTGCACTCTGACAATTCCCTCTCAACTAAAGTCAAAGCCACTATTCCCTCTTTGGGAAGCACTATTGTTCATCCTGAGATTAACAACCTGCCTCTGTTTATGCTGAGCTGGCCTGATTGTGGTATGGAATGCAAAGAGCTCTAAACAGTAGGGAGTGGAAAATCCAGCATCATCATGACTGCGGTAGGCTGTTGCTTTGGTGGGCTCCAAAGACCCACCCTTGCTGGTGTCCATGCCCCTGTGTCTACTCTCTCCTTGAGTTTGGGCTGGCTTTGTGACTCATTTTAACCAACAGAATGTAATGGAAGCAACGATGGGCCAGTTCCAAGCTTAAGCCTACAGAAAGTCTGGTGGTTTCTGCTTTTGCATGCTGGGTACAGCCAGGCACCTTATAAGAAGCCCTACTACCCCGAGACCAACCTGCTGTGAGAAGCCCAATCCAGTCATGTGGTGAGACCACAGAGAGGAAAACCAAGGTCCCAGCCAACAGCTCCAGTACCAACTTGTCAATCAAAGTGAGTGAAGCCCATTTGGAAATAGATTGTTCTGGCTTAGCTGAGCCACCCTAGCTGACCCTACACAGAGCAGAGTCCTACCAAGAATGGTGCAAATTGTAGACTCATGAGCAAAGAAACAGAAGGGTTGTTTTAAGCCACTGAATGTTGGGGGTAGTTTTGTTACTCAGCAATAATTATTGAAAAAAATGACTTTCAATTTCAAAATTAAAAGACACGAAACACATAGAACTTTTAAACGTACAACTTCGATTTAAATTTTTGTTTGTTTGTTTAGAATTTTTTGGTTGGCTGTCTGTGCTTTTGATAGTAAAATATCCCATTTGAGGACATGAACTGCTGGATCTCAAATACAGGAAAAATACGTTTGAATTTAAGGCTTAAAAGTAGAGATGCCTGGATTAGGAGGACAATATGTTGCTGCTGACCTATTCATCTTACACGGGCCAAACTTACGTCCTGCCGTAATTCTGTAAGTAGGAAGCTGAACTAGAATTGACCTCAGTTAGCATTTCCCAACGCAAGTGACAATACCCACCCTGGAATTTCTGACAACACTATCAACCTCATACAGCAGCCACATGCTGGCCATCCTCGAAAAGTGCTGGCAACAAAGTCTTGTTCAAACAGACAGACAAACCTGCCTAGTTTTATGCAAAGGAAAAGGAAAAGCAAAGCAATTAATTCACCCTGGGGAAACATGCTGAGGGCATGAATTTACCAGGTAGTGCAAGTCACTGTCAGCTGCATTCACAAAGAGGATGCACAATCCTTCCCCTGTCCTCTGGGCCTTTTCCGCCTTCTTTGGGGGAAGGGTAATGGATAGTGTGGAGTGGGTGGAAGGGAAATGTAGGACATGAATGGGTAATATAAACTGGAATATAAAGGGAACATTACTTCTTGATGGCATTGATCCTAACGAGATTTGTATTATATATACCAAAGATCTGGGGGACGATGCAACCTGGGGAGTCTTCAAGACGCTCTCCTGCAGTGTTTCTGAAAGTGTGGTCCCAAAGTCCAGCAGCATAGGCTTCATCTGGAAACTCAATAGAAATGCAAACCCTTGGGTCCTACCCCAGACCGACCCAATCAGAAACTTTGGGAGTTACAAACCCTCCAGTTGGCTTGGATGCATACTCAAGTTTGGGAACCACTAAATGTGTTGAAATTCAGGGAGAAAAGATTAGAACTTCTATTGTTAATTTTTAGAAAAAACATTAAGATTTACTAACATTTAACATTAACTCTCGTGTTCTTATCTGCTCTGTAAGTTGCGGGTCATGTGTCATGTGCAATTTCCACAATCCAAAGGACTTGCAATTATTATCCCTACTTGTTCATTCACTTTCAGCTTGCAGTATTTTTTACTTATACCCACTGGTGGATTTACAAATTATATTACCTACTTTTAATTTCACTAACCTGTCTCAAATGGCCAAGTGGCTTGATTCCTGCAAAGCCAACAAGCCTAAGCAAATAAGAAAATGGGCAGAGCTGACACTTTTATAATCTCTTCTGAATCACACCACCACATTGCTCCCACTATAATTCTTACTGAAAATATTTTAGTGAGTACCAAAATAAATTTTTATTTAAGATAATAAATTTAAAATATCTAAGAGATTATTTCATTTTATCTTTTAGTTTTATACATCTGTTTTTATATAGTTTAAAAGAAACCTGACGCTTATGAGGAAACTGAGGTTCAGCAGGGTGACCTAAATTTGTCAAAAATGTAAGGCCAAGATTTAAACTCTGGAACATCTGTTGGATCTCACAGCCTGTTGCTATCAGCTGTGTGGTGTATTAGCCCACGAAGCCTATGAAGATCATTATGGAAGATATAGGTTGGCCACACAAGACTGGAACAGGTGAAAAATGTGCATTAATCGGTAAGTTTGCAAAGATTCTGGGAAGACAGGGCCAGAATTGCCCTCAAGGAATCTAGACTAATTGGAAGTAGTAAGGCCAGATCAGATAAACTTTCCTGAGTAGAGTCTTCATTGATATTACCAGGGCTGTACATACTCCTGCAATATCACCAGTGCTGGATGTGCTCTGCGTTATCACCAGTGCTGGGATTTGCCATGTGTCTTGCAGGCAATGATGAGCATGTGTGAATGATTGGAGTTGTCATCGCATTCACTCTTCCACCTGTCACATTGATTCCCTTCTTCATAAAATACAAATCCTGAAAACTGGCATGGATTTAAATAGCATGAGCTTTCAGGCCCTTTGCTGATTTTACGAAATGTCTAAACCTGAAGTTTCTGTTACCATGATACCTTTCCATGCATTTTGGCTGCTAACTTAGGCTCCTTTGTCACTGTGTTTGGAAAAATAAGTTTGCACAAAGCGAACTTTATAAGAAAGTAATAATAAGACAGAGAAAACTTTATTTAAAAATCTAAGGGGACCTAAAGGCAATTTTCTTTGTTATATATAATTGATAATTTTTGTAGAACACTATCATCAAATACAGCTTTTAGGTGAGTGGCAATGACTACCTTTAGATGGGATATACCACAGCTCAGGACTGCCAGCTGTACCTTGTCATAGGCTGGATAGCTGGTCAAGTCCGCCATGAACGGTGGAAAGCCTCATACATTTTTCACTTATGTTACTGAATTTGCATTCCACATTGCATCATTTCAGAACTCCCTTACACCTTAATAATTTCATCAGATCCAACCAGCATGAAACCAGCCAGCCAGCCAGCCCTGGATATATCTAATTGTTCAATGTCTTAGAGTCTGCATGTGGACAGCTAAACCTTGCTGGGGGAAAATCCATGGTGTCAGTTTTACCATCTGGTAATCTGGTATGTTTTCCTGGTCAACCTGCTCCTTCATTCTCAAACACCACAATTTTAAAGCTTCCCTCTTCTGAAACCTATATTCCCAATGCTTTCTCTTCACAGCATTCATTAGAGTTTGTATACCTACATGGAAGACTACTCATGAACAATCCTCTTACTAACTTGACTATAGCCTATGAGGGCAGACCTAGTATCAGTTTTGCTCACCAGAGCCTCCTTTTGGGGGCCTGGCACAGGGTAGATCCCCCATTTTGAGCGTTTGCTGTTTGATGCGAGATGAGTAGCTGCTTTCAAACCTTCACCAGTGGGCCATGTCCCCCTCCCAACTGCCAGCAAGTCTTGTAGGGGGCCTCAAACAGCCTTGTCCAAACAGCTATGTCAAAACATCCTGTGTTGACGGAGGCAGCAATCAGTCACTTCGAGCTTCCTGATTAATTGGTGAGAGACAATCAGGGCACTTTCTGCAGTGGCTGCAGAGTTTAAGTGATGTCCCACATCAGCCACGGGATGAAGTTTCTAAGGGCAAAATTGCCAGGGACTGGTGAGCTCATCTGAGACATACAGGAAACAGGGAGTAGAGATAAAAAGCAATAAATTCAATAAAAATGCTAATTTGTTTAGCCATCAATTTTTAATCATTTGACCACCTAATTAATTAATTAGTTTTGTTTGGACTGTAGTTCCTTCCTGAAAGCATTTGGGGCTGATGACTATAAAAGACACAAATACAATAACCCTAAAGGTTATTAAAAATAAGTCAGGAGAAATGTTGGCTTTTACTTTACTCCCTGTCTCAAGAAAATTCAGGCAACCAAGCTAGAGGATGTTGACCCTGGGGATGCTCTAATAAGATCCAGATTAAGGAAATGACAAAAAGAATTTGAGACATGGAGAGATTAAAAATAGATGGAAAAGGTATGGAAGTTGTATCTGAATAAGGACAAGACTGAGAGACTACACGGACAGAGGCCTCAGCTGTCCTTGCTTTGGCCATCCTAAACCAGAGTGTTCACAACTAACCTACCACAGATGCGTGAGTGAACCCAGCGGAGATCAGTCAACCGCAGCCCAGGTCAGAAGAACAACTCATCGGAGCCAGCCCCAAACTGCAGATTTGTAGAATCATGAACTAAACTAAATGGTTGTTTAAACATTTTTTTCTTTCTTTTTTTAAATTGACATGTGATAATTATACATATTTAGTGGTGGTTGTTTTAAGAAATGAATTTTGGAGGTGTTTCTTAGGTAGCAAAAATTAACTGATACAGTTCATTTCATGCACAATCACTTTTTGGGAAACTTATTTACTTCAATCTTCAGCTTTACAGGATTAACAATATCTTTTTAGCTTTTCTTAAATTCCACTTAAATTTAGTCCTTTGATGAACTTCTTTTTTTTTTTTTTTTTTTTTGAGATGGAGCCTCACTCTGTCACCCAGGCTGGAGTGCAGTGGCACGATCTCGGCTCACTGCAACCTCCACCTCCTGGGTTCAAGCAATTCTCCTGCCTCAGCCTCCCGAGTAGCTGGGACTACAGGCATGCACCACCACACCTGGCTATTTTTTGTATTTTTAATAGAGACAGAGTTTCACCATATTGGCCAGGCTGGTCTCAAACACCTGACCTTGTGATCCACTCGCCTTGGCCTCCCAAAGTGCTGAGATTACAGGTGTGAGCCACCACACCCGGCCAGATGAATTTCTTATAGTTTAACTCTATTTGCCAATATTATGATTATTGGGCACGACAGCCCAAAAGGAAAAATAAAGTGCTATGAATTTCTGCTCAGCAGCCTCAGTTGCTTCTTTTTCATGGAAACAAACAAACAAACAAACAAAAAACAAAACAAAAACCCAAACCAAAACACCTCCAGAGGTTACATTTGACTCTTACAGCACTGAACTCAGCTTTTGTGAGTTTGGATTGAGAACACTTTTTCTCTTTAGGACCCTGAGTCAGGGCTTGACCTAGAAAATCAACACCCACAGATATTTTCTAGAAGGCAGTAAGTCAAACAATCCAAACTTCAGCATGTCTGCTCTCTCATTTTAAGATAGTCTTTGTTTGTAAACCAAACAAACAAGCATAAAGAGAAAAAAGAAAATACTTAAGACCATAAACGTATACTTTAACTTACAAATACAAACATGCCAAATACTTTTCAGAGACCACGCATGAGAATGACAATTTAAGCTTAAGCCCTAAAAGCTTTCCACTCTCTCTAGCTCGCACATGTGTATAAAAGGTTTAAATGAACAAGAAAAACATGTTGGGATTAGGATTTGATTCCAAAAAGCTTTTATAGTAATATAGAATGACCAGGAGTTACACCAGCTTCAAAAGACACACCAAACAAAAACTGATTTTTATCAAATAGTATTAATACTTTATGGACCAAAGTTGTTTTCACAAAGTATTTCCATAATGAGGAGCTTGCCAAGCTGTGTCAATGTTCATAGCTTTAGGGGTCCCATCTTGGAGCTTTCAAATTCAGTCAAAAGGAAAAAACATGTGTTTGTCTACTTGAACTTTAAAATTTGTCAACAAATACCAAACTGAGCACTTCTGAAACATGAATTGTAGGCCCATTCCTGACTCAGTTTACCACTTTGACACAATGAGCATTAGGCATACCACACTAGAGTGTGGCAGATGCATTTTGATAAGTTATTTTGTTAATTAGCTCAACCACTTACCAATCTCTCAGATATAAACACTACTTAGAAATTAATTGCTCTTAATTTGTTAGTATGAAAACTTGCCTAAGATTCTCAGGGACCTCAGAAAAAAATTAATAAACATAACTTTTTTAAAAAACAAAGCACCACATTTTTTCATACATATGATTTGACTATCTTCTTGAAATAACTCAAAAGTTCTCCAGAAACTTAGCTTGTAACTCATTTCAAATAAGATTGCATGAAAGAAGAAATGAAGGGTTTAATAAGCCCCGTCACCCCTGAGGCAATTAGTTTGGAGAATTGACACAAGTCATTTAAAGAAAGTTTCTGGAGTACATTGCCAGCCTCCTGATCCTTAGCCTAACACTTCTGCCAACATAAATTCTTTGGTCTCCATGATATGCCACACATTTAGAGACCATGATGGCAGGGAGGCATCAAACTACACTTTCCTGTCATAATTTCTGGGTCTTTTTGTCTGCTTGAATTTCCCTTTTTCTGAGCTGCCATCCTCTTTCCTTTTAGTTCCTTCTTCACCAATGCCCTTGTATTTTCCTCATGACAAGCCTTATGATCGAAAACAGCACTTCCCAAACTTTGCCCCACCTGAGCATGTATAAATAATTAGATAATCATTATTCCCTGATTTTTTTGTCCTGGAATCATTTTGGGGTTACATAGTTAAATACGGACTTGAAGAGTAAGAAACCATATACCTCTTAGAAAGATACAACATACGTTAGTGTATCAAACACTGAAACTATTTCATCCAGTATTGCTCAAATTAAAGAACGTATTTATTTTAAGGAACTGGATTCTGTGGAATATAATTTTGGGAAAATTTCCTTTTCCAATTTTTTTTTCTGGAAAAAAGCTTTTCTTAAGCATTTTGGCTAACTCAGGGCTTCATGTTCTATTCAAAATATAGGAAATATTGCTTGTAAAAAAAAAAAAACCAGAAATGACGGAAAGAAATGAAATTAATCTCCTCCAGACTTTAATTACATCTCTTCTTTTTACAACTATGCACTTAAGACAAAGGGGGAGAAAATTATAAGTGTTTAATTGGGAAAATATTGACTGATAATATGCTATAGGCATGGCACTCTTCTGGGACCAGAGAAACTGAGAGCAACAAGACATGGTTCTTACCTCCAAGATTCTCATAGCCTAGAGTAGAAGAGCAGAGAGAAGAGCAGAAGATGGTAGAAGTGCTTTGAAGCCTGTATCCACAAGAGTTTGTAGAGTAGCCACTTTGTGTTCAGGTCTTTCCCTCCATGCAGAACCTTTAAAACTGCATCTAAAACCCTCATATTCTAACTACTGCCTCAGCATTACACACACACACACACACACACACACACACACACACACACACACACAACACACACACACACACACACACACACACACACACACACACACACACACACAAAGTACTTGCAAAATGTAAACAGGAAATCAGCCACACTGTGTTATGAATACTTTCCCCCTCCCCCCTCTTAAACCGTGAGCTCTGGCATCTCTTTTTCTGATACTCACCACAAAGCAGCACTGGGCTCCATCACAAATCTTTCAAGGCTACAACCTCTACTACTTTAGATCCTTCTATTTTCTTTGTACTTTAGATGAGATTAAGCCCAGGCCAAGCTTTGCTACCTACAATCTCTGTTTCTGCTTTTGCATCATTAAAAAGACCATGAAAAAAAGATTAGCTACCATGGCAGAAAAATGTATCATAGGTAAGGCTGCATTCAGCTGCAGGTGAGAGAAAACCGAATTACAGTGGCTTAAATAGAGGTGGGTTATACTTTTCTCATTTAATAATTAGTGCAGGCATAGGCAGTTTGCTGATATTGGGTCCAACCAGGAGGAAAAAAAAAAGAAGGCTGGTACTTGTTTTGCCTCTCCCTTTTAACAGAAAAGCAAAAGCTTTCCCAGAAATCCCGTCTCAGCACATCTGCTTTTTATCCTGTTGACCAGAATGGTGTCACACGGCTGTAAGAGAGAATGGGAAAGTGAGCCTGAATGGCTGTCCTAGAAGCCGATGAAGATTTTTGCCACAAGATCAATCCTGGTTCAACTCCCAGAGATTTTTTGAAAGGCTTGGCATCCAAGTTCCTTTAGCGATAAAGAACTAAAATGCTGAAATACTGCAATAAGTCTATAAATTAAAAACGGTATACATAGAGTTTATTAGTTCTGCCTTCCCTTCATACTGTGACTGAACTCATCACTTTCTTGAACTGAAAAGGAGAAATCCAAGATCACTGGTCAAACTTCAGGTGATTCCTCAAACTGCAGTCTGCTTAACAATTGGAGTATCTATTTTTCTTATTTTTCCATATTAGTTATTTCTTGATTGATTGATTCATTCAATAAATATTTATTGAGGATCTACTATGTGCCAAGTGTTGTAATAGGTGCTACAATACAATGGGGAACAAGATACATACATTTCTTCTTCTACAAAGTGTTCTTTTAGTGGAAGAGACAGATACAATGTATTTAATTATAATTGTGATACATGCTATGTAGGGAAAGTACAAGGTAAAATGAGGATATTACAGGAATTTAGCGTAGTTTGAGGTGTGTCAGGAAAAGCTTTCCCAAGGCTCAATGAAACCAGGGCCTCTCTGCCTCAGCACTTTTGACATTTTGGGTCAGATAATTCTTTGTTATGGGGGCTGTCTTGCTCATAGTGGGAGGTTTAGTGGCATCCCTTGACCTCTACCCACTAGATACTGGTGGCTTTCCCCTTCCAGTTGTGACAACCAAAAGTAGTTCTAAACATTGTCAAATATCCCGGGGGCAAAATTATCTCCAGTTGAGAACTACTGATTTAAATAAAGACTTGGAAGATGAATAAGAGAGTCAGTCACACCACAGACAGAAGTCATCAATTTCTGTCCATCTTTCACCCCAACCCTTCCTTTGATAAACTTTTAAGCCCTCTTGCTTTATTCAAAGAGCCTTAAAACTTCTTCTAGGAAGTCTTTGCTGAAGATAAAATAGGTGGCAAATTCTCGCTGGCTCTCACCCTGAATAAACCATGAGTTCCACAACCTTTTTCTACTCAGTATTTCACAATATCTGGAAACATAGATAATGCTATTTCACGTTTTCACAGATGGAAGATGTCCTTGATGATCTTATGTATATTCACCTATGTTTCCAGACTTTATGGACAGCCTCTGTACTTCCCTCTTTCTTTTGAGCACTCCAGAGACAAGCATTAAAGGTCTGCTTCATGCCAGGCATGGTCCTAGATGCCACAGTTTAGGTATGAGTAAGAGAAGACTTTTGGTCTCCAAGAACTCATTGCCTTGCTTCACTCAGGTACAACACAGAAGAAGCTGTAGAGGCAAAGTCGAGTGTTCAATTAATCATGTTCTGCTGGCTGCATGTCCTTTCCAATGGACACAGATTGAGAGGCAAAGACAACACCTATTTAGCTCATAATTCAGCACCTAGGAGGTTATACAGAGAATATCCACAGAAGATTTGATTGATAATCCTAATATAAAATGATTAATGAGAACGATTCTGTACTCACTCAGATAACCTCACCTGGAATGGCAATTCTACTCGGCTTGATTCCTCATAATTATTTGCTGAATAAATTGAGACTTGATTTTCATTTGCTTCAAGCTCTGTTGATGGCTTCTCCAAAGCGAGATCCTCCCTAAAATTCCTTGCCAGGCTTTGACCTACTTCCTTCTTGTTCCCCAGACAGAGCTTCCCCCTAAAATCTCTCTTGTTTATCACCTGTCTAGCCAAATCAACTGCCAAGAATAGGAATGCTGAAGTGAGGCAAAGTATTTATTTCCTGCTTTGTAGAGCCAGATACTTTAAGTGGAGAAAAAATGTCCTTACTTGCTCCTAAGTAACGTTTTGTTTTGGTCAGAGCCACACATTAATTCACATGTCCATGCTGCTTGTAAAATAAAACCAGAGGCATAAGAACTGATAAGAATATGCATTCCTGTTTCCTTTCTCTACAAAAGAAAGCCTGATGGTGGTGGCTCATCACTTGTGAACAATGGACTTAAAATTTTAAAGAAAACAGGGCTTAGCATGGAGGGATGGTTATATCTAGTCCTCAAATAAATGGGAAATTGAACTTAACATTCCATGGAGGCAGAAGCAACTCACTACGGAAGCTTCCTACAGAAACAAAAATTACTAAAACAATATGATGACGTAAGTACAGTAGTACAATAAAGTCACCTGTTTTTCTTCCAATAGTCTTTCAGAGTGCTTTGTAGTCAGCCCAGTGCAATGATGATGAGCACCAAACTCCTCATTCTTCTTGAGAGGGAGAAACATGTCAGCAGGTCTCTGCATTTTACTATCAGCGATGTTCATCACACCTGTTCTCTTTCGCTTTACATGCTCTGTACCAATAGCTAGTAGGCTGCAGGTCTTCTTTTTCATATGTCCATGCCACGGTCTTTAAACCAATTCAGGACCTTCTGCATGGCTCAAACTTGGGTCAGCTCCACAGTAGGCCTCTTATTTATTTTTAGAAATTGTTTAAATTGCAATATAAAAACTGCAGCCAGAGTTGTGTAAGTTTTATGCAGTTTTGTGGAAACTGTTGAGGATGATCTTTTCCCAGAAAATGAATAGGTTTCCAAGCATTGCAGTATATGTGATTAGTTGAGCCCAGCCTTCAGCCCTTCTCTGGAGGTGCAATGCTACGGCTCCTGGGAATGTAATACAGTTGACTCTTAACATCCAAACCATGGCTATAACACATGATCCAAGGGAGAAAGATCCCTGTGCCTCTGTGGGTGTATGTGTTAAAACCAGAATGTCTTTTTTTTTTTTTTTTTTGGGGGGGGGGAAATGCTCTCAAATTAGGCAAAGAGCGTGATTAAAAAAAAAAAACCAACTTCAGCTGAATTAAATTTAAAGGAATTTAATTGAGCAACGAATGATTTGCGATTCCAGCAGCCTCCTGAGCCAGAGTAGACTCAGAGACTCCCGCGTAGCCACGTGGTGGAAGAAGATTTATGGACAGAAAAAGGAAAGTGACGTTCAGAAAACAGAAGTGAGGTACAGAAAGCGTTGAATTGGTTACAGCTCAGTGTTGGCCCTATTTGAACATGGTTCAAACAGCTGGCTACATTTGACTGGCCAAACTCAGTGACTGGCACAAGTGAGGCTACGGAGTATTAACATTTCCAGTTGTTATACTTCACGATGTACAGAGAAACCTTCAGGCCAAACTTAAAATAGGGAAGGAGGCAGCTTTAGGCTAAACTTCATTTAGCAATTGAGCTTTGTTTTGGTAAGGCAAGGCAATACAATTAGATCCTGGGAGACTTCTCCTTTAAGGGTGTTTCAAAATGATTTAATATTTTCAGATTATGTGAGTTCCATTTCTGTTAAGCTAGTCTTGAATTTATTATGAAGTAAAAAACATAGACCTTTCAAGTGCAAGTTTTATTGCTATTACAGTCTCAGGCGAAGTGATAATCAAATATTTATTACATGGAAAGTAGTGGGCACTACTACTCAGAATGGACCTCAACTGTTCTGTCAGAGAGCTGGTTTCGAAGGCCCCCTGCTGTGCCAAGTGCTAACCTTTGAGTGGTGATTTGGGGAGGGTCTGGTGAGGTGACCCTGGTGATGAAAGGCTCAGGGTAGTGGCCACTTACCAAGGGCTACACAAATATTTCAGTATTTTAATAACCATTAGAGTTGTATTAGTGCAAACTGATGAACGTCAGCCTTTGCTGGATAAAATTAAATGAATAAGTGAATGAGCAAATGACTTAAACTCTAATGAATAAGCAACATGACCTGAGTCTTCCAGAAATCTGCAGAAGCTTGTGCAGATGAGTTTGGTTTGCTGAATCTTTTCTTTTGAACTTCCCTATGGTTAAAAGGGAGGTTCCTAGCAGGCTGGCAGCTGCCTTTTGGCTAGATGTCAAAGTAACTAGAGAGTGTAAATGATTCCAGCCAAACCATCAATAATTGACAGTGGGTAATTCAGTACATAGACTCCCCAGCCACCTATCTACAAAGGTGGCAAAGAGAATGTCTCTCTGTTTCTCTTCACCCATTCAATTTAGACACCAGCCCACCCTTCAATAATGCCACACATTCCAATCATGAAAAACAAATGGTGTGACAATAGCCAGGGGACTTTCGGAGCAGAGCATCCATTTTGTAAATACAGCCTCTAGATACTATCTCTTGCTCTCCCATGGGATGCCTGCTGCAAAAGAGGCTGAAATGCAATGGGTTAGGAAATTAGGGCTTTTATGGTCTAAGTGACCAAAATGTAGCTCATGAGTTTCAGAAAAGTTTCATGTTTTGGTACTTTGCTTAATTCTGTGTGTGTGTGTGTGTGTGTGTGTGTGTGTGTGTTGGGGGGTGGGGGGTGGGGGGAGTGGTATACACATGCTTCAGGGCTCAATAACAGTGATTTTATTGTGAACCTGTGGTTCAATGAAAGATATAGTGTTGAACGTTTGTAGAGATAAATTACAATTTTTAGATCTAATTGACCTATGTTTTTGATTATTCTGTCTAGGTAAACTTAGTTCAACTAAATTCATTAATTTACTCATCCAACAAATATTTATTGAGTATCCACTCTAAACCACCTACTCTTTTAAGGCTCTGGGGATGTAGACAGGGAAAAGGGCAAACACGAAACCTATACTTCTGGAATGTACATTCTAGGTCAAAAAAGGTATTTATAATTTCAGGTAATAGTACTGTACAAAAAAAAAAATAAAGCAGGGCAAAGGGTTAGAGGTGGCTGAGGATATCTTAATGAGGGTGGTAATGGAAGGCCTTTGTAAGGAGGTGATGTCCGAACAACTAATTGAAAAATATGAGGGGAAGAGGCATGTAAAGATTTGGTGGAAGAACATTTCAGGCAGAGAGAACAATAAAAGCAAAAGCCTTGAGATGGGAGTGATGTCAATGCATTTCAGACATATTAAGAAGGTGACGCTCCTGAGTAGAATGAACGAGGGTACAAATGTAGAAAGTGAGGCAAAATATAGCTATTGGTAAAGCCCTGTAAGATGAGGTCTTCTGACACATTGAGGGAACTTTTCAAATAAATGCTGTAGATTCTCTCTGAATTACTAAGAGCTTCCTAAATTAACTATAATGGTTGTGATTAGGATTCTGAATTGGAGAATCAAGTTTATACACACAATACTTTTTAAATTATTGTTGACACATGGAATATTTTGCTTTGCTATTCTGTAGTGAATATATTCTAACTTTTTTGTGGGGGTGGGGGTGGGTAAGAAAGAGGATGGTGGTAACAGTGGTTGACATATCCATAGATGAGCAAAATGTACATTTCTTGTTCCTGCCTCTTCTAATTTAGTACATGGCCTCAAATCTCTCACTTTTCAAGGGAATCCCATTCTGATACTGAGATCTAATGGAGCTTAGCTCTACTAGAAAGTAATTTCTGTGAGGGCAGGGACTTGTTCATCACTGCATCCATGGTGATTTATAAATAATTATTGAACTTGTCCACACACTCTGCCCAGCTTCATTACTTCCTCGTCCTTTATCTTTCCTCCCTTAAGCCTCAGAGTAGGACCCTGTTCTGAGAGGAGCACAGCAGGACACTGTGGGTCTCCCAAGTGAGCTGTTCTACAGTGTCAATCACTCTCTCATCCTGAACATAATGTGATACAGACCATTTCTTGGAAAAATCCCAATTCTCCTGGTATTGCTTGGCCACATTAACCTTTAGGTAATTGGCACTACACTTAGGATTAGTTCAGTCGAATTCCAGCTAATGAGAGAGGTGGCCATAAATGTCCAAATGTCATTGTTGAGAATTTGTTTCAAGTATCATATGTTGTCGGGCAGAGAGGAAGGAACATCCCTCCTTATCCTGCTCCAAAGCTGAAATACTTACAAGCATTTAACATCAAAGAAGAATTGGGCCAGGCAGTTGTGTTACAGAGAAGTCTAACATTTGATTTTTGCCCACAAGAGGTTTAAAATCTACTAAGGAATAATGACAATAAGAAGCCATTAAACAAATACTAAATGAATAAAATACATTTTATTACCAAGTGCCTTCAACTCTAAAAGCACCTAAAATATTAGAAAATTGTAAGTACTGAAGTTATTTGTGGAATTTAGTTGTGTTATTTATCTTGAGGCTATTATGATTTATTGTTAAAGCATATATGTCCTTCTCATAATAGACTACATCTATAAAAGAAAAGGTGTAAGAAAGAAAAACTACTAAATCTCTGAACCCACAGTGACCTCTCTTAGCATTTTGGTTTATATTCTTCCAGTTGTCTTTATTTTTCTCTTCTTACACAGATAAGATCATATGGAATACATAATTTTATTTCCTTTTGTCCTCTTAAGATCATAGCATGCTTTGAATGTTTTTTTTTCCCTCCCCAGTGGGGGTGTCTTCTGGTGAAAACTGAAAAAAACGATTAGGAAAATTCTAAAAGAACTCTAACACTTGTTATGTATGTTTTAAAAACCTTTGTTTCAGAGGATGAATAATACTCAAATAAGTGAACGTTTATTAATGCGACTTTGAAAGTTTATGTATGGCTATACTACTACAGTATTTCCGCATTTCAATGCTTTTCATGTTCTCCTGTGTTTTCCTGTGGACTGTTCCCTGGTCACATAGGTGACAAAATATCAGTACAAGAAGAGAATATAGCAGAGATCATAATAGATGAGGTTGTCAGAGGCAGAAACAGAGTTTCCCTGTCCACTCTTGCAGAAAGTAAATGTGAAATTCTGGCAATTTGGTTGGGTTATTTGGTCTCCAGCAAGGCCCCTCTCAGGAAGTGAACTCACAGTGGCCTTTCAGTTGACAGCCAGAAGATGGGATGAATGCTGTTAGCAGTTACCCTAGGGCAGAAAACTTAAGAGGTGACTGCACAATGGAACTGGGGAAGCCAAGAGAAGGTAATGAGGTGCCAAACCTGGCCTGATATGCACGAGGCAGGAGACGGAAGCCAAGAAAATTCACACCAACACGCCGGGCCACAGAGGTCTCTCACACAGTGGATTGCTTCTGCAAAGCTTTTCAGTTCATAATCAGTGCCCTGTAACTGACAATTATTTTTATTCAAGAATTAATTTTTAAAAATCCCTTGGCTCTGCCTTCTAGGCACTTAGGATGGCCTTCTAGCATTGAGCTTACAATTTCATGATGTGTGTGTCATTACCTAAAATAGAGTGATAACTGCTGCTTATTGAACATTTGGTATGTGCCACACACCAAATCACTCACTGAACATCCATTCACTCACTTAAGCCTCCCACCAAACCTATACAGTATGCTTGTGCTATTACCATCCCCATATTACGGCTGAGGAAACAGAGGCAGAGAGAAATTGCCCAGGGTCAGCCAGCCAGCATGGGTGGGGGCTGGAATTCACACCCCTGCCTAACACCACAGCCTATGCTCTTGACTCCTCAAACCCCTGTCTCTCCCCATCCCTAAGTAACCCCAACAGGAAATCAAATTGTTTCTTATTTTCGCATTCTCCACAACTCACACTGATCTGAAAATAGAAGGTGACCAACACATAATGCTAGCTTGAATTGAATCAAGCCATGATGAATATTTCTTTTACATTTCTTTGTCAAAGTAATATACATACATAATTAAAACGGTGCCAAAAGAAATGCAACAATTTAAGAAAATTCCCAACACCCCTGAACTCTCACTTTTTTCCTTCCCGTTTCACTTTTTAGAGGAAACCACTTATTTATTTATTTTTACATTAAGGATTTATTTTTTTTTTATTACACTTTAAGTTCTAGGGTACATGTGCACAACATGCAGATTTGTTACATATGTATACATGTGCCATGCTGGTGTGCTGCATCCATTAACTCGTCATTTACATTAGGCATATCTCCTAATGCTATCCTTCCCCCCTCCCTCCACCCCACGACAGGCCCCACTGTGTGATGTTCCCCATTCTGCGTCCAAGTGTTCTCATTGTTCAGTTCCCACCTATGAGTGAGAACATGTGGTGTTTGATTTTCTGTCCTTGTGATAGTTTGCTCAGAACAATGGTTTCCAACTTCATCCATGTCCTGACAAAGGACATGAACTCATCCCTTTTTTATGGCTGCATAGTATACCACGGTGTATATGTGCCACATTTTCTTAATCCAGTCTATCATTGTTGGACATTTGGGTTGGTTCCAAGTCTTTGTTATTGTGAATAGTGCCACAATAAACATACGTGTGCATGTGTCTTTATAGCAGCATGATTTATAATCCTTTGGGTATATACCCAGTAATGGGATGGCTGGGTCAAATGGTATTTCTAGTTCTAGATCCCTGAGGAATCGCCACACTGTCTTCCACAATGGTTGAACTAGTTTACAGTCCCACCAACAGTGTAAAAGTGTTCCTATTTCTCCACATCTTCTCCAGCACCTGTTGTTTCCTGACTTTTTAATGATGGCCATTCTAACTGGTGTGAGATGGTATCTCATTGTGGTTTTGATTTGCATTTCTCTGATGGCCAGTGATGATGAGCATTTCTTCATATGTCTGTTGGCTGTATAAATGTCTTCTTTTGAGACGTGTCTGTTCATGTCCTTTGCCCACTTTTTGATGGGGTTGATTTTTTTCTTGTAAATTTGTATAAGTTCTTTGTAGATTCTGGACATTAGCCCTTTGTCAGATGGGTAGATTGTAAAAATTTTCTCCCATTCTGTAGGTTGCCTGTTCACTCTGATGGTAGTTTCTTTTGCTGTGCAGAAGCTCTTTAGTTTAATTAGATCTCGTTTGTCAATTTTGGCTTTTGTTGCCATTGCTTTTGGTGTTTTAGACATGAAGTCCTTGCTCATGCCTATGTTGTGAATGGTATTGCCTAGGTTTTCTTCTAGGGTTTTTATGGTTTTAGGTCTAACATTTAAGTCTTTAATCCATCTTGAATTAATTTTTGTATAAGGTGTAAGGAAGGGATCCAGTTTCAGCTTTCTCCATATGGCTAGCCAGTTTTCCCAGCACCATTTATTAAATAGGAAATCCTTTCCCCATTTCTTGTTTTTGTCAGGCTTGTCAAAGACCAGATGGTTGTAGATGTGTGGTATTATTTCTGAGGCCTCTGTTTTTTCCATTGGTCTATATCTCTGTTTTGGTACCAGTACCATGCTGTTTTGGTTACTGTAGCCTTGTAGTATAATCTGAAGTCAGGTGGCATGATGCCTCCAGCTTTGTTCTTTTGGCTTAGGATTGACTTGGCGATGCGGGCTCTTTTTTGGTTCCATATGAACTTTAAAGTAGTTTTTTCCAATTGTGTGAAGAAAGTCATTGGTAGCTTGATGGGGATGGCATTGAATCGATAAATCACCTTGGGCAGTATGGCCATTTTCATGATATTGATTCTTCCTATCCATGAGCATGGATTGTTCTTCCATTTGTTTGTGTCCTCTTTTATTTCGTTGAGCAGTGGTTTCTAGTTTTCCTTGAAGAGGTCCTTCACATCCCTTATAAGTTGGATTCCTAGGTATTTTATTCTCTTTGAAACAATTGTGAATGGCAATTCACTCATGATTTGGCTCTCTGTTTGTTATTGGTGTATAGGAATGCTTGTGATTTTTGTACATTGATTTTGTATCCTGAGACTTTGCTGAAGTTGCTTATCAGCTAAAGGAGACTTTGGGCTGAGGCGATGGGGTTTTCTAAATATACAATCATGTCTTCTGCAAACAGGGACAATTTGACTTCCTCTTTTCCTAATTGAATACCTTTTATTTCTTTCTCCTGCCTGATTGCCCTGGCCAGAACTTCCAACACTATGTTGAATAGGAGTGGTGAGAGAGGGCATCCCTACCTTGTGCCAGTTTTCAAAGGGAATGCTTCCAGTTTTTGCCCATTCAGTATGATATTGGCTGTGGGTTTGTCCTAAATAGCTCTTATTATTTTTAGATACGTTCCATCAATACCTAGTTTATTGAGAGTTTTTAGCATGAAGGGTTGTTGAATTTTGTCAAAGGCCTTTTCTGCAAGTATTGAGATAATTACGTGGTTTTTGTCTTTGGCTCTGTTTATATGCTGGATTATGTTTATTGATTTGTGTATGTTGAACCAGCCTTGCATCCCAGGGATGAAGCCAACTTGATCCTGGTGGATAAGCTTTTTGATGTGCTGCTAGATTCAGTCTGCCAGTACTTTAGTGAGGATTTTTGCATTGATGTTCATCAGGGATATTGGTCTACAATTCTCTTTTTTGGTTGTGTCTCTGCCAGGCTTTGGTATCAGGATGATGCTGGCCTCATAAAATGAGTTAGGGAGGATTCCCTCTTTTTCTATTGTTGGAATAGTTTCAGAAGGAATGGTACCAGCTCCTCTTTGAACCTCTGGTAGAATTTGGCTGTGAATCCGTCTGGTCCTGGACATTTTTTGATTGGTAGGATATCAATTACTGCCTCAATTTCAGAACTTGTTTTTGGTCTATTCAGGGATTCAACGTCTTCCTCGTTTAGTCTTTGGAGGGTGTATGTGTCCAGGTATTTATCCATCTCTTCTAGGTTTTCTACTTTATGTGCGTAGAGGTGTTTCTAGTATTCTCTGATGGTAGTCTGTATTTCTGTGGGATTGGTGGTGATATCCATACTTTTTTATTGTGTCTGTTTGATTCTTCTCTCTTTTCTTCTTTATTAATCTTGCTAGTGGTCTGTCAATTTTGTTGATCTTTTCAAAAAACCAGCTCCTGGATTCATTGATTTTTTTGAAGGGTTTTTCGTGTTTCTATCTCCTTCAGTTCTGCTCTGATCTTAGTTATTTCTTGCCTTCTGCTAGCTTTTGAATGTGTCTGCTCTTGCTTCTCCAGTTCTCTTAATTGTGATGTTAGATCTTTCCTGTTTTCTCTTGTGGGCATTCAGTGCTAAAAATTTCCCTCTACACACTGCTGTAAATGTGTCCCAGAGATTCTGGTATGTTGTGTCTTTGTTCTCATTGGTTTCAAAGCACATCTTTATTTCTGCCTTCATTTTGTTATGTATCCAGTAGTCATTCAGCAGCAGATTGCTCAATTTCCAGGTAGTTGAGCTGTTTTGAGTGAGTTTTCTTAATCCTGAGTTCTAGTTTGATTGCACTGTGGTCTGAGAGACAGTCTGTTATAATTTCTGTTCTTTTATATTTTCTGAGGAGTGCTTTGCTTCCAACTATGTGGTCAATTTTGGAGTAAGTGCGATGCAGTGCTGAGAAGAATGTATATTCTGTTGACTTGGGGTGGAGAGTTCTGTAGATGTCTATTAGGTCCACTTGGTGCAGAGCTGAGTTCAATTCCTGGATATCCTTGTTAACTTTCTGTCTTGTTGATCTCTCTAAAGTTGACAGAGGGGTGTTAAAGTCTCCCATTATTATTATGTGGGGGTCTAAGTCTCTTTGTAGATCTCTAAGGACTTGTTTATGAATATGGGTGCTCCTGTATTGGGTGCATATATATTTAGGATAGTTAACTCTTCTTGTTGAATTGATCCCTTTACCATTATGTAATGGCCTTCTTTGTCTCTTTTGATCTAAAGTCTGTTTTATCAGAGACTAGGGTTGCAACCCCTGCTTTTTTTTTGTTTGTTTTCCATTTGCTTGGTAGATCCTCCTCCATCCCTTTATTTTGAGCCTATGTGTGTCTCTGCAGGTGAGATGGGTTTCCTGAATACAGCACACTGGTGGGTCTTGACCCTTCATCCAATTTGCCAGTCTGTGTCTTTTAATTGGAGCATTCAGCCCATTTACATTTAAGGTTAATATTGTTATGTGTGAATCTGTTCCTGTCATTATGATGTTAGCTGGTTATTTTGCCTGTTAGTTGATGCAGTTTCTTCCTAGCATTGATAGTCTTTACCATCTGGCATATTTTTGTAGTGGCTGGTACCGGTTGTTCCTTTCCATGTTTAGTGCTTCCTTCAGGAGCTCTTGTAGGGCAGGCCTGGTGGTGACAAAATCTCTCAGCATTTGCTTATCTGTAAAGGATTTTATTTCTCTTTCACTTATGAAGCTTAGTTTGGCTGGATATGAAATTCTGGGTTGAAAATTCTTTTCTTTAAGAATGTTGAGGCCAGGCATGGTGGCTCACGCTTGTAATCCCAGCACTTTGGGAGGCCGAGGCGGGCGGATCATGAGGTCAGGAGAGAGAGACCACGGTGAAACCCCGTCTCTACTAAAAAAATACAAAAAATTAGCTGGGTGTGGTGGCGGGCGCCTGTAGTCCCAGCTACTTGGAGAGGCTGAGGCAGGAGAATGGCGTGAACCCGGGAGGCGGAGCTTGCAGTGAGCCGAGATTGCGCCACTGCACTCCAGCCTGGGCGACAGAGCAAGATCTGTCTCAAAAAAAAAAAAAAAAAAAAAAAAGAATGTTGAGTATTGGCTGCCACTCTCTTCTGGCTTGTAGAGTTTCTGTCAGGTGATCCCCTGTTAGTCTGATGGGCTTCCCTTTGTGGGTAACCTGACCTTTCTCTCTGGCTGCCCTTAACATTTTTTCCTTCATTTCAACTTTGTGAATCTGATAATTATGTGTCTTGGAGTTGCTCTTCTCAAGGAGTATCTTTGTGAAGTTCTCTGTATTTCCTGAATTTGAATGTTGGCCTGTCTTGCTGGGTTGGGGAAGTTCTCCTTATTAATATCCTGCAGAGTGTTTTCCTACTTGGTTCCATTCTCCCCGTCACTCTCAGGTACACCAGTCAGATGTAGATTTGGTCTTTTCACATAGTCCCATATTTCATGGAGGCTTTGTTCACTTCTTTTTACTCATTTTTCTCTAAACTTCTCTTCTCACTTCATTTCATTCATTTGAACTTCAATCACTGATACCCTTTCTTCCACTTGATTGAATCAGCTACTGAAGCTTGTACATGCATCACGTAGTCTCGTGCCATGGTTTTTAGCTCCGTCAGGTCATTTAAGGACTTCTCTACACTGGTTATTCTAGTTAGCCATTCGTCTAATCTTTTTTCAAGGCTTGTAGCTTCTTTGCGATGGGTTTCAACATCCTCCTTTAGCTTGGAGGAGTTTGTTATTACTGAGCATCTGAAGCCTTCTTCTCTCAACTCTTCAAAGTCATTCTCCATCCAGTTTTGTTCCATTGCTGTCGAGCAGCTGCGTTCCTTTGGAGGAGAAGAGGCACTCTCATTTTTAGAATTTTCAGCTTTTCTGCTCTGGTTTCTCCCCATCTTTGTGGTTTTATCTACCTTTGGTCTTTGATGATGGTGATGTATAGGTGGGGTTTTGGTGTGGATGTCCTTTCTGTTTGTTAGTTTTCCTTCTAACAGTCAGGACCCTCAGCTGCAGGTCTGTTGGAGTTTGCTGGAGGTCCACTCCAGACCCTGTCTGCCTAGGTATCACCAGCAGAGGCTGCAGAATGGCAAATGTTGCTGCCTTATCCTTCCTCTGGAAGTTTCGTCTAAGAGGGGCACCCAGCCGTATGAGGTGTCAGTCAGCCCCTACTGGGTGATGCCTCCCCGTTAGGCTACTCGGGGGTCAGGGACCCACTTGAGGAGGCAGTCTGTCCATTCTCAGAAATCAAACTCCGTGCTGGGAGAACCACTACTGTCTTCAAAGCTGTCAGACAGGGATGTTTAAGTCTGCAGAAGTTTCTGCTGCCTTTTGTTCTTCTATGCCCTGCCCTGAGAGGTGCAGTCTATAGAGGCAGGCAGGCCTCCTTGAGCTGCAGTGGGCTCCACCCAGTTCAAGCTTCCTGGCTGCTTTGTTTACCTACTCAAGCCTCAGCAATGGTGGATGCCCCTCCCCTAGCCTCGCTGTTGCCTTGCAGTTCGATCTCAGACTGCTGTGCTAGCAGTGAGCGAGGCTCTGTGGGTGTGGGACCCTCTGAGCCAGGCGCAGAATATAATCTCCTGGTGTGCCATTTGCTAAGACTGTTGGAAAAGTGCAGTATTAGGGTGGCAGTGTCCCAATTTTCCAGGTACCATCTGTCACAGCTTCTCTTGGCTAGGAAAGGGAGTTCCCTGACCCCTTGTGTCTCCCGGGTGTGGCGATGCCCCACCCTGCTTTGGCTCATGCTCCGTGGGCTGCACCCACTGTCTGACAAGCCCCAGTGAGATGAACCCGGTGCTTCAGTTGGAAACGCAGAAATTGCCTGTCTTCTGTGTCTCTCATGCTGGGAGCTATAGACTGGAGCTGTTCCTATTCGGCCATCTTGGAACCTTCCCCCTATTTCACTTACTTATTTTTACTTTTTCTTTGAGACAGAGTCTTGTTCTGTTGCCCAGGCTGGAGGGCAGTGGCCTGATCTCGGCTCACTGCAATCTCTGCCTCTCAGGTTCAAGTGATTCTTCTGCCTCAGCCTCTCTAGTAGCTGGGATTATGGGTGTGCACCACCATGCTCAGCTAATTTTTGTATTTTTAGTAAAGATGGGGTTTTGCCATGTTGGGCAGGCTTGTCTTGAACTCCTGAGCTGAGGTGATCTGCCTGCCTCAGTCTTTCAAAGTGTTGGGATTACAGGCATAAGCCACTGCACCCGGCCTAGAGGCAACTACTTAAATCGCTCATCCATTTATTCTGATCTCTAGGTTGCCAAATATCTTGTATTGCTATTTCTTAGTACACCAATTTTATACTGCATATTGATATTCTTTATGGGACAAGAGGAATTAGCTCTCTTATACTATCCTCCTGCTTACTTCATTTAAAAATGTATATTGCCAATAATTCTTTAGAAATATGTGTAACTCTTGATAAGGCTTTCGTTAAATAAATAGTGTTTATAAGTACTGTATATTATTTACTGCAAAGCCAACTAGTATACTGTGTTTTATTTCTCATACAAATGCTTATTTTTCTGCAAGTTGATAGTTGCTTCTCTTTTTAAACTTGCCTATACATCCACTCTTAATTTTCTTTCATATACCTCATTATTAGTATTACTTTCCTATAGTCAAATAGACCAAATAATATACCAATTACATTGTTTGTATCCAATCTGAGCTTGTTTCTTTCTAGAGCCATCGTACAGCTGTCATGTGAGACTTTACCTTTTCTCACCATCTCATTATTGCTTTACTTTTCTGATTAATGTTGGTCACTTAGTTTCATGAATCCTTTCTGTTTCAGAGTTAACTGCCTAATCTGGTCAAAGCCAAACCTCAAGGATCAGATTAGTAAAGAGTACAGTGGAGAGAAACATTCTGAGACATTACATATCTAAAGATGGCTCTATTCCATGCTCAAACTTAAAAGTTTTGGCAGGTATAGAATTCTAGGTTGACAGTCATTTTCTCTCAGAATTATAAAAATATTGCTTTTTTGTTTTTCTCTCTTCTGATATAGCTATTAAAAACTCTGATGTCTTTCTGATTCCAATTGCTTTGATTATAGTGTTCCCCCTCCTTTTTTGGATCTATTATTTTGAAATATTGTAGTAGTGCTGCTTGATGTGAATCTTTTAAAAAAATTTTTCAATAACTGTACCTAGACATCTTGTCCTTCTAGTCTGAAACTTTATATTCTTCAGTTCTCAGGAAATTCCGTTTTTTTTTTTTTAAAAAATTTTCTCCCATTCATTTTCTCTTATTTCTCCCTGTAATTCTTAATAGCCAAATGTTAAACCTTCTGGGCTGATCTAAATCTTTCTTCCCTGCTCCCTCCTAATTTTATAATCCCTGTGTCTTTTTTTCCTACATTTTGTGAGTGTTTCTTAATATTTTCATCCAGCCTACCTGTTAAATATTTTCATTTCTATAAAAGGATGTTCATTGGGACTTTTCTGATTGTATCAATGTTTCAGGAGAGATTCCAGGGATTGACAACAAAAGGTGCCAACAGATCCACTAGGGAGATGCTAAAGAATGATGAAACTGTGTCCGGAATTGGTGGGTTCTTGGTCTCATTGACTTCAAGAATGAAGCCGCGGACCCTTGCGGTGAGTGTTACAGCTCTTAAGGTGGCGCGTCTGGAGTTTGTTCCTTCTGATGTTCGGATGTGTTCGGAGTTTCTTCCTTCTGGTGGGTTCGTGGTCTCGCTGGCTCAGGAGTGAAGCTGCAGACCTTCGCGGTGAGTGTTACCGCTCTTAAAAGCAGTGTGGACCCAAAGAGTGAGCAGTAGCAAGATTTATTGCAAAGAGCGAAAGAACAAAGCTTCCACAGCATGGAAGGGGACCCAAGCAGGTTGCCACTGCTGTCTTGGGCATCCTGCTTTTATTCTCTTATCTAGCCCCATCCACGTCCTGCTGATTGGTAGAGCCAAGTGGTCTGTTTTGACAGGGCACTGATTGGTGTGTTTACAATCCCTGAGCTAGACATAGAGGTTCTCCACATCCCCAAGAGATCAGTTAGATACATAGTATCGACACAAAAGTTCTCCAAGGCCCCACCAGAGCAGCTAGATACAGAGTGTCGATTGGTGCACTCACAAACCCGGAGCTAGACACAGGGTGCTGATTGGTGTGTTCACAAACCCTGAGCTAGATACAGAGTGCCAACTGGTGTATTTACAATCCTTGAGCTAGACATAAAGGTTCTCCAAGGCCCCACCAGAGCAGCTAGATACAGAGTGTCAATTGGTGCATTCACAAACCTCAAGCTAGACACAGGGTGCTGATTGGTGTGTTCACAAACCCTGAGCTAGATACAGAGTGCCGATTGGTGTATTTACAATCCTTGAGCTAGACATAAAGGTTCTCCAAGACCCCACCAGAGCAGCTAGATACAGTGTCGACTGGTGCATTCACAGACCCTGAGCTAGACACAGGGTGGTGATTGGTGTGTTTACAAACCTTGAGCTAGACACAGAGTGCTGATTGGTATATTTACAATCCGTGAGCTAGACATAAAGGTTTTCCAAGGCCCCACCAGAGTAGCTAGATACAGAGTGTCAACTGGTGCATTCACAGACCCTGAGCTAGATACAGGGTGCTGATTGGTGTATTTACAATCCCTGAGCTAGACACAAAGGTTCTCCACATCTCCACCAGACTCAGGAGCCCAGCTGGCTTCACCCAGTGGATCCCGCACCCGGGCTGCAGGTGGAGCTGCCTGCAAGTCCTGCGCTGTGCGCTCGCAATCCTCAGCCCTTGGGTGGTCGATGGGACTGGGTGCCGTGGAGCAGGGGGTGGCGCTCGTCGGTGAGGCTCGGGTGGCACAGGAGCCCACGGAGGCAGGGGAAGGCTCAGGCATGGCGGGCTGCAGTCCCAAGGCCTGCCCCGCGGGAAGGCAGCTAAGGCCTGGCGAGAAATCGAGCACAGTGCGAGTGGGCTGGCACTGCTGGGGGACCCAGTACACCCTCCGCAGCCGCTGGCCTGCGTGCTAAGTCCCTCATTGCCCAGGCCTGCAGGGCCGGCCGGCTAATCCGAGTGCAGGGCCTCCCAAGCCCACACCCACCCGGAACTCCAGCTGGCCCTCAAGCGCCGCACACAGCCCCGGTTCCCGCTCGTGCCTCTCCCTCCACACCTCCCTGTAAACTGAGGGTGCCGGCTCCTGCCTTGGCCAGCCCAGAAAGGGGTTCCCACAGTGCAGCGATGAGCTGAAGGGCTCCTCAGGTGCCGCCAAAGTGGGAGCCCAGGGAGAGGAGGCGCCAAGAGCGAGCGAGGGCTGTGAGAACTCCCAGCACGCTGTCACTTCTCAAAACTACGAAGGTAACTACTTTGCTGAAAAACAGTTGGACTTTTAAGGTGTAAAT